>NC_135433.1:8459170-8524170 GCF_051991255.1 Vanacampus margaritifer | reverse complement strand
ATTGGCGCGTATGACGAGTCAAGATGGCGACCGCCGAGTCAGCTGAGGCTGAAGAGATATTGTACGTTTTGCTACTACGCCGATAAAGAAGACTGAGGGCTGCTTCTCATGAATATCCTCCAGGAGAGCCTCTAAAACGTACTCACAGTGTGGCACCAATATCGAGTGCATGCGCCGTGGCCACTGGCCGGGGCTTCAGGATGTGCCGTTCAATGCCGGACAGAGAGGTACAGTAATTTCTGGACTATAAGCCGCTACTTTTTTCACTTGCATTCGACCCTACGGCTAATACGAAGGTGCGGCTTATCCATCAGATCACAAGGGGGCGCACTATAAAGGAAGCGCAGGCGAGCCGGGCAGAGCAAAAACAAACCAAGTGAGCCCAAATACAGTAGGAGAGAACGAGAGCGAGACAATGTGTGTCCTCATGGAAAAGAAAGTAGCACAAAGCCGGTACCGTAACATTAAAGCACCTGCGGCTTACAGTCGGGTGCGGCTTGTATGTGTAACAAAGTCGAGTATTCCCCAAATTTAGCTAGCCCGGCTTATAGTCGGGTGCGAATGACTGTAGTTCAAATGCGCAAATGGCGCTGTGCTTCTTGGCGACGTTGTGGCAGAGAGGGGCACTACAATACAATACCAGTGTTTCCCACACCATGTTAATACTTGGGTGGGCAACCCAAGTAAACTGGCGAACCCCTCCCCAAAAAAAGTTTCGCGACCAGATATATCAGATGTAACATGTAGCACTGGAACGCAGGTACAGGTGCACGCGTGCTGAGCTAAATTTGTTGGCCCGTCTTAGGAACGACGTATGCTGTACATCCAGAATCGCAAGGGCAGCATTCTCAAAATCATTCACTCTGACACCCAGTTTCAAAAACGATTGCATACAGGCTCTGAAAATACAGGTACCGGATGGACAAAACAAAACGATACACTTACCAGAGTCCAGAGGATGTAGATGGTGAAGAGGGCGATGGTTAGTGCAATGAGGCCGACAGCCTCCAGTCTGCTCTTGAGCTGCAGGTGGTCCTGAGCACCCCTCAGACACAGCCAGCCAGAGATGGCCGCCAGCGGTGTGATGAGCAGAAAGCAGGCCATGTCGCACAAGAGGGTCCGCTTCTCGCTGCGGGGGCCTGGGTCCTTCAGCCACTGAAGAACATGAAAAACCAGGAGGGCATTAGTCAACAAAATCTCATCTGTAAACAAAACATGAAGACCGGATCCAGTTTTAACATTTTCTACATTTCCGACACAGATGACAAAGCAAATAGTTTAGGATTGTCAGGATTTTGGGGTGGTCCACGGCCCTGTATCCCACTTGAACAGATCCACCCCTGTATAGAGCAGCTCTCTACATTAAAAAAAAAAAAACAAGAGCAATTTGCAGTATGATGACAATTTTTGAAAGCAGCGTTTAGTCAATTTGAGGATCATTAACTCTTTGACTGCCAAAAACGTTAAATAACGTTTAGTAAAACCCTATGGAGGAGTGCCAAAGACGTTAAAAGACATTTTTTTCAAAACAGAGGTGAAACTAACCATTTTCTATTGTTGATTACTGAAAAACGGAATAAGGTAGAAACAAACTTTTTTTTTTGATGAAAGATGAGAGTCCAATCTTACATTTGGTAGTATGTGTGTTTCCATAGTCCAAACACATAATTTTCTGTGGACCTTGAAAGATCAGTCAAAAATGCTTAAATCGGCTGGCACCCACGGCATCCCTTTTCTGAAAACGTCTGGCAGTCAAAGAGTTAAATGTGCTCTGTTCACAAGCAGAGCAGAAAGTGAAGAAAACCCATTTAAACATCTGAAACGGTATTATCTTCATTCACTGGGGTGTTATGACATTTGTAAATACAGTATTACAGCTTCTTTATAGTTTGCATATCTAAGAAAAAGCACTATATTCAACCAATGCATTGCTACTAGTACTAGTAGTAGCTGTCAGGAGCTCGGCACCTATGGTTCAGGCCTTGTCCTCTATCAGTGGTTCTTACCTTGAGCTTGGCCATTCAGTCAGCCTCAGGGGTTTGGCGTACCGCCACATTATTAAACGCAAGGCATGCATGTGGCAGTAATTAAACTGGACATTAAATGAAAGAAAAAGCGAAAGACTGAACACAAATACCCCCCCCAAAAGAAGTAAGGTAAGAAATTGGGACATAAAAGCACAAAATGGGGATGCCTAATTATGCACTATGAATGTGTCTCTTATGTCAATTTGTTTTCATTTATCTATTAACCACTGGAACCTTAGCCTAAAAACCGTCACAGGAATGTGAATGTTGTGATTTGCCTCTTTATTTACATAGCGCTGCAGTTGTAATTGATTTCAATTATTTATTGTTTTGATCGGGACATGTTCAGTAAAATATACATGATTAATGTAACTGCATTGGATTCAATTATAAATGGAAATATTCATATATTTACTAATGCACCAAGTAAAAGTTTCTACTATTTGCAACATTGCTACTTCTGAGAATGTCTGCCAAATAAAAGTAAAATTGGTACTGCATGAAATCCTTAACTGAACTGAAAATCAATGTGAATCGGGCCCTTCTCAATCAAATCGATTTTGGAAATCTGAACTGATACCCAGCCCTACCCTACACTGTCCTATATGCTGCATGTCACCAAAAAAAATTTGATGGCAGGCCACATATGGCCCGCGGGCAGCAGTTTGGACACCACTGTTTTAGAAGGGCTGAAAAAAAATACTCCATCACTTTCATCGTATCACGGGTCATTGTTCGCACCCCCGATTTAACACAAATTTAAAGCATTACTTGCTGCTTATGCTTATTTCAATGCTTTCCTCACTTGGGAAACGAGAGCCCGTCGCTGATGCACTTTTCAGTCCTTTATTATTGAACGCCAGAAGAACAGTGAAACAATCAGCACTCGAGAAGTCAGTCAGAACTCTCCCCAGACACTCAGAGGCCATTTCAAATGCCCCTAATGCACACTCTACAATTATAAATTGTACTTTTGGTCAATTTTAGGCTTTGTTGTGTTTAAATACATTTACAATGTGATAATTTTTTTCTAATAAATTTAAGTGTGTTTTAAAAGGTTTACGTGCATTCAAAAAGTGTGGGAGGTACAAGACCATAACAATAAGCTTTTTATTTGGTCTCCATATTGCAGATTTCCACCTATTGCATGTAGGTCTTTGAACATATTGCTGGCATTGGGCTGAAACCTTGTACCTCCAAAAGAGTTACTTTTCAGGAGACCCCAATACAGCCACACGTAGAATGACCAATAGTACAGATTTAAAAAATAAAAAATAAAAAAGAAAGAAAAAGAAAATATATATATATAACTAAATTGTAAATTTTAGCCAGAGATATAACATCCAAAATCCTTCTGACCTGCGTGAGGGGTTGTGGCCTCCGCTCAATGGTGAACTCCGTGTGACACAGTTCACAGTAGCTGGTGTTGGAGGACGACAGCCACTTCTCCAAGCAGCTCTTGTGCACCTTCCCTAGTGTGCCAGTGCATTCGCACGGCGACAGCAGCGTCTCCCCTCCACCACCCTCGTGGCAAATCCGGCACATGCCTACGTCGCTGTAGACACATTTGACAACGCAAGCGCGGTTAGGATGAAATAATCAAGACATCCATTAAGTTGCCGTCACGTGCCACCTCTTACCTTTGCAGGCTCACAGCTTTAACAATGGTGGAGAGTGGGCGGCCATCTTTGGCTGTAACCTTGGCAATGTACTGGGCCTGTGCAGTGGAATCAGACTCTTCCGAATCCTTAGAGGAGTCGGATTCTGCGGTCCCCGAGTAATCGCACAGGGAGCCGGGTAGGTGGCAGCATCCCGATGAAGACATGGCTCAGCTGCGGGTGACAGGGAGGAAGACGACAGCACAGGCGACTTCTCGGTTCAAAACCCGGTTCGTAGCCTCTGCCCACCTACAAATCAAAAACATGGAAGAGATGATGTTAACAAATTAATTGACAAAAAAAAAAAATACATTGACATTTCTCTCTCTATCCACCCAAAACTCACACATAACCTCGTAACTGTCATGATGTGTGACATGTGAGACATCAGCATGAGACGTCCACAAATTAGGAGGGACCTGAGCATATCTCGCCAGATTACAAGCTTGGTGTTATTTTGCTTTGAAGCATAAAGGGAAACGTTCTATTACAAATCACTCACATAATCCTAGGCAGCCATTCCCACTCACACATTTGGTCAATTTAGAAAATGTGTTTTTTGTGAGAGTACACTACGAGTAAAAATATACGACAGTTGTGGCTTTTAATTTTAAATTATACAGTCAGTTAACTCTTTGACTGCCAGACGTTTTCAGAAAAGAGATGCCGTGGGTGCCAGCCGATTTAAGCATTTTGACTGATCTTTCAAGGTCCACAGAAAATTATGTGTTTGGACTATGGAAACACACATACTACCAAATGAAAGATTGGACTCTCATCTTTCATCAGAAAAAAAAGTTTGTTTCTACCTTATTCCGTTTTTCAGTAATCAACAATAGAAAATGGTTAGTTTCACCTCTGTTTTGAAACAAACGTCTTTTAACGTCTTTGGCACTCCTCTGTAGGATTTTACTACACGTTATTTAACGTTTTTGGCAGTCAAAGAGTTAAGTACGTCCCTGGATTGGTTGGCAACCAGTTCAGGGTGTACCCCGCCTACGGCCCGAAGCCAGCTGAGATAGGCTCCAGCACCCCTGTGACCCTTGAGAGTAATAAGCGGTTCAGGAAATGGATGGATGGAGTCAAGTACATTTATAAATAACTGCGGATGCGCCAATTTGATGCAATCTAATTGAAAGTGTTGTTGCCCCACGCAAATTTATTACATTTTGCTTAATTTGGCCAAACATGATTTGGTTACTACAAATTTGCTTCATCTCTGCCGGTGGCATATACAGAAGTGTCATGCTGAACAATTAAACGCTCTACCACTAGATGGTAGGACAAAATTTTGTGTTTGTTCTAACGAACATTATTTCAATACTGTATACATTTTGTGACATGCTTGTTTGATGTGAGTTTTCTAATGTAAAATATGGGCCTGGGGCGAAGAAGGCTTGGGAAACACACATTTGTTTAACCTCACAAGCCAGATTGATAATTGTGATTCACTCAAGGGAGTTCTTCACATTACCAATCTGGGACTTCACCCGGCAGATCCGTTCGGGAAAGGAGGGACTTGCTGTACAATACGTCAATCTGATTGGACGATGCGGCATCTTTGCACGTTTGTTTTGACCAATCAAGGCAACGGATGAAAATGTCGTCTTGATGAGGTGATGTCTGGTCGGTGCTCGATTTCACTTTCCTTTCTTTGATCCTTCCTCAGGTCTCCTGACAACCTCACTACTCTAGCTGGATTCTGAAATATTCGGTTTAGGTAAACGGTATGGGATTTTTAATAGGTTTTAGATGAATTAATGAGTACACACTCACACATATGCACACACAAAAAAAGAAAAAAAGGGGGGAGAGCGAGAAATGATGATGACATATCGAATCGGTAAGATTACCAAATGAACAATACTGAGCTCTCTCTAAGAGAAGAAAAAAAAGAAAATGCCGTCTTCCGTCTCGTCTTGGAACACGAACATCTTTACCAGATAAAAATGCACGAAGCGCCACCCACCGTTCAAATTCAATAAGGAAACGGTGAGTAATTCTGCGAGAAGAGAATTAATTGCAGCATCCATCCGTCTGTTAGGTTGTTGTTTTTTTACACAGGCGTCAACGTCTTGCATGGGACAGGGAGCATTTACGCTGGACCAGAGACAAGTGGGCCTCAGTGCTGTTCTCTGATGAAAGTCGATTCACGTTGAGCAGAAATGATGCGATATTGGCGACGTCAAGGAGAGCGCTATGCATCAGCCACTGTTGTCACCAGACGAGCTTTTTGTTACTGTGGGCAGGTGTGTCCAGTCGGTACAGAACTGCCCTACACTTTGTGAACGGTACAGTGACAAGACCATACTACCAGCATAACATCAATAATCCAGTGGTTGTGCCCCTACACGGACAACACGGGCCCAATTTCATCTTCATGGACGACAATGCCCCAGTTCATCGAGGTGGCATCATCGGGGAACAGCTGTTGGGAGACTGGTTGCATTTTCTCCAGACCTGAATTCTATTGAAAACCTGTAGGATCGCCGTGTAGAGGCTGGAAACGCTGCACCCCAGAACCTCAATGACCCGAGCGCTGCCCTTCAAGAAGAGTAGGATGCCATGCATCAATAATGCGACAATGAGTAGACTTGTGAACAGCACGAGACGTCGTTGGCAGGCTGTAATTGATGCTCAAGGACACATGGCGAGTTCTTGGGACATTGACATTTTTTGTTGTGGTGTACCCACCATTGTTGTTAACTTTGACATGAGGAAATCACCAGTGCATCCTTCTTCTTAAATGTCCTACTTTCACGATATGATATCAAAGTAGCGTGAACTTTTGACCTTTTCAATAAATTTCACCTGAAAGCCAAATATCTCTAACTTTTTGTGAGTAGTATTGACAGCAGTAACAAATGCTCTCCCCACTGAGGTACATACAATCAGGTATAATCAACAAACTAAAGAACTCGGTACTATTAACGTGCATCCATTATTGCGTGTACTTTTTGTGACACTGTAACACTTCTGTAAATGTACAGTATGCCTTGCCACAAAAGAGGGAGACAAATGATCAAGTACAAACAGCTACAAGTACATGCTGTCAAAAAAACTAAATCTATGTATTTATTTGTCCACTGGTGTCACATGATTACATTTCAAATACAAACTACAGGACTCACAGCCTCCTATGCACCGTAATATGATTTTTTTTTTTGCTCTCACATCACCAACATGTTCAAATAAAATAAAAAAAATTTTAATTGGGCAGAATTTTATCAATGGTAACCAATATTTAGCTCAATACCTTTGGAATTTTACACATGTATACTTGGCATGTTATTGCAGTCAAAAAACAAATATTGGCAACATTCGGTTTTTAAAGGCCATGTGAACATGCGTTAAAAACTCAAATACATTCCCCAAAAAAATGGTACTCACTTGTTTTGTCACACAAAATAAAATCATTTGGCTCCGGATAGATTTTTTTAAGTACTCTACATCTACTTAAAATATGTTTCAGAAATGTTCATTTTGACTTTAACCTGAATATTGACTGCATGTAAGCAATACATAGTCAGAATCTGTATTGCTTATTGGGGACCAGTGTGGTGGTTTACCACATGAATCTTGAAATGGGAAGCCCGTAGTATCGTCCATATATCTGCTGATTTCAGTATTTCCCAATTAAATATGCTGTTGTGAGAGACTTTCAAAGCAACTCCTGTTTCAACCGTGACGTGAAAGTTGTCAGTGATTCATCTAAGCGGGGTGTAGCTCTCACCGAGAATATCACTCCTTGTTGAACAATAATGATGAATTGCGAATACTTGCAACAAGTTGTCCAGGACCACCGAAGCAGATTCTCTGATGATTTGTACCATGCAGCTGACAATACTACTAATGATCACTAAAACTGCTCAAAATGATACTCCTTCCTCTGGCATATAAACTTCACAAGCTTTTGTTTCCTTCTATGATGCAATACATACTATGTTGTTCGCCACGGGACCACTGTGCCTTTGAAACACATTAACTTTGTTATTAAAGTAAAAACATTAAATGTTATTTTTATTGCGCAACAGTGTTGATAAATGGTACAATCTGTAAAAAATGTACAGTTAGAATTACAATTGCACGGCAGAAATGAAAAGCTTTTGTTTCTGCCTACCCTACAACTCTTTCGGTTGTATCTTTATTAGTGCTGTCAAAGTTAAAGCGTTGCTAACTAATTCATTAATCACAAAAATATTAGCACATTAATCATGTATTAACGCAGATTAATCCCACGGATGGTTACGTTAAAGGTAGCGTAGGTTGTGTTTGAGCAATAAACATAACTGTATGCATTAAGGTAAAGCATTTAATAAAAGTTTCTGTATGACATTCAGAATATTTGTTCATGTCAAACTATTGGGGTCATCCTCTCCCCCATTTTTAATTATGCAAGTAAATGAACTGATTAGGAAGGTGTGTGCAGTGGAACAAAAAATGTTGAAGTTGTCCTTATAACATTCAATGTCAAAAAAATGAACACATAATAGGTGCTCTTGCTATTTATCTTGCCAATGAACCGAAAAAAAAATTCAATCAATTTGAGAAATATTCACTAAAATTTAAAACGCCTCGAGTATCCTGTAAATGAGATAACAGGTGTCAAACTCAAGGCCCCCGCGGGAGGCAGATGCCCGAGAACGCAAATCATCTGAGTTGACGTAATGTTTCTTGCAAAGTGTTTTCCCTTTTAAACAGAGATATTGCAAGCATTTTTGTACCCCCCCTCCCACTTTAAAATAAATTGAAAACTAGTTGAACGAGTATTTACTGGCTTCTGAAAACTAGTCAGCAAACAATCTGTTGTGTATACAGTCATAACGGTCCTCTGAGGGAAACCATAACTACGATGTGGCCCGTGACAAAAATGAGCTTGACACCCCTGGCCGACATCCGTGTATCTCAATATTATTGAGTGAAGGTAAATATTTCATATTGAAAAAAAAAATCTCACGACAAACCACCTAGCAAAACGATTCACAAAAAGTGGGTATACGGTAGCACTGTGTATCACAATACACATATCTTGAAACGTCCTTCAAGGAGACACGTATCCTGATTATTTTACTTGACATACGTTTTTATGAAAACTACCAATTGATATTTTTATTATGCTGGATGGCAAAAAATATATATTCTTCTAATGTTAACCTAGCGCTGTGCCTGGTGGAAATGTGTGTGCAGCTTTCAGAGCCGCACCAGGAAACTATGAATTAATGTGCAATATTGATTCTCACGCCTCCATATCGATGTGTATTGTAAAAAGGCCGACAAATATATATTCCTGTTATCGATTATTTTAAGCACACCCCTAATATAGAGGTTAATTACGTACCTTCTCTCACGTAGTGTAAGAATATTTGATTGTTTTACCTGTTATTATAGCTGTATGCAATGTTACTATTGGCATAACTTAAACAAAACTTTTTTTTTTTTTATTAGATAGTCATTATGAATGGTCAAAATAATTTACAGTGGATAATTTCCCGCGGCACACCTGATGATCTCTCACGGCACACACAGTTGAGAATCACTGATGCACAAACAATTGACAATTTTTACAGAAATATCCAAAATCACAGGGCCTTGAACCACCTCTCTAGATAATGTACAACAAATTTACCATTTTGCAGTGTGTTTTTAATCGACATAAATGTTAGGATACCAATTAGATTATGTTAGGACATACTGAATACATTTAGGGTGTGAGAGTTGTCAATTTCCTCCCTTTTTGTTTTGTTAACCCTAAATAAAACCACCCTATTGTTTCAGCATGAGAGACACATACAAATATATATCTAAGGCAGCATTTAAAAAAATATCTTTTTTGTTTGCTTGCAGGTGCCGACCGTTTTTAATCAAATTATATGGAACTTACCCATATAAATACTACAGAGGGTCATTTAAGTGAGCTGTCAAAATCCAAGTTTTACAGGGTTTAGACGCTGGGTGACAGCCAAAAGATTTGACTAAACACGACCGTCAGTGTCAATCAACTGACGACAAAGGCTAAGGCCATTTCTCTCCATGAAAACTACACCGAGCGCTCAAAAGACTCGCTAATATGTATCGTCTTTGCCAATAGACGGACACGTAGACATGATAAGAGTTTAAATTCACTCACCAAACAGCCTTCCCTTTTGTCGCTCGGCCTTGGCTTCTGTGGGAAAGCAAAACACAGCAGACGACGGGAAGCTAACTGGTCAGCTCTAGCTGCAAAATATGACATTGACATCGAACCAAAAGCGCTTAATGAGAAGGAACGCGAGAGACGAGCACGCGCACTGCGTCACCGCCATCGTCCGTTGCGTGTTTTCCCCTCGGTGGTTATCGTTTAAAACGTCTAAAGGAAAACGGAGGTCTCTCCCAGGATTACCAGACAAAGCTAGCGTGGCTAACGGGCTAGCATCGGGCAAGCCTGAGCATCCTCAGCTGTGCGAGAGGGTCACGTGACGTGATGCTGCCTTTGCGGTCGTCCGTAAACGTGGGTTGTTTTAAAATACACCGGTAGTCCCGAAGGATGGTATTTGCAGTTGTTGTTGTTTTTCTCTTTATAAAATTTCCAGCCAGGTGAGGGGGGATTATAAAAAGGGCGTGTCGTCGAGCACGTTTTAGTGACAGAATATTTGCTTTGATGATGTAAGATGATGTAAATGCTAGAAGAAAAAAGTGACAAACATGTCTACGGTGTTGTGGACTTTTTTTTCTTAATTACATTTGTATAAAGACAAGTCGCATTTACAAAGTCACTTTTGTCTGTGAAAATATAAAAATGAAGTTGGCCCCTGTAAATATCAGGCGTCATGGCAATTATTTTTGTCAACAGTCCAGTTCAGAAAGGATTTGAAAATAAATGTTTGTAAAGCTGAAACTGACGAGAAAACAGCAATTTTCTGTAAAACAAACAAACAACTAAATCCATGTTGTAAGAGAAATTCTTTATTTTCTTTAGTGGGCCACATAAAAGTGGCCGGCCGGATCTTGTGCATGTGGACTGTGGAATGCAATGTCCAGCCACGCATTATCAATTGATCTGGTTCTGTAGACTTCTAAAAATAATTTGTCGCTATCCAAGTGCCACTATCATGACCAACGTTAAATTGTACTAGTGTAATAGGCCCAAGTGTTCATCAAAATAAAATAATAAAACATTTAATAATATTGAAAGACACTACACCATTGTGCACAGTTTGTAAATGAACACTGCACTTCAAAATAAAACACAGTACTTCCATCCAGCCATTATATGAACGGCTTTTCCTTCCGGGGGTCACAGGCATGCTGGAGCAATAATTCAATTCAAGTTAATTCCATATAAAAGCTAAATGAAAATTGTACCTACATAAAGGTTTTTAAACAAACCGTTCTTTCAGACAAAATGTATTGTCTTCAGGATCAGAGCCTGAACATTTTCAGTGAGGTGGTTATAGGTAACACAACGACCACGATGGGTGGTCGCAACTCAGAAGTAGTGAGGTCTGTTTTGGCTATGTCGCACATTTTATTTAACTGTGACTGTGGATGGTATGAAAAATGACTTCTTGGTGATTGTATGATGAGATGTGAAAGTAATATTTTTGCGTAATGCTTACTACAACTATCAAATATTTTACTTTTTGTAATGTGTGATAGTGTGATGTGCGCTACCAGACAATTTTGATAACATACAATTCCGATTACTTTTCAGGCATTTATTTAATACCGGTACCGAACTTTGTGTGTTTTTTTCCCCCTTATATGCCCCAAAAAAAGCACATGACAACAACTTAGTATTTGCCAATTTAAATGAAAAAAAATTGTTCATAACATATTAGTGATGGCAAATAATATTACTTCATTTTTATGAAAAGTATGTAGTGGTAAATCTCTGAAGGAACACTTAAAATATTATATAATTTCATCCTAGCTCATTACATGCAAAACAATCAAATGATAAGTGTCAAAAATGAATACACAAGGAATTAACATAAATGTGATTTATATTAAATATGAATGACTTAGACAAAATGACAATTTACTTTGTCAAATTAACCATACCTATGGTGACCGTCACCAATCAGAATGAGAATTCCATCTTTACACACAACATGGGGAAATCAACCCCAACATTTTCTGGACAATAATATTTTCTATCATTCTATGATCTCTCCTCATCTTGCGGACATCAGATGACCAAACTCAGAAAGCAGGTGAGGCGGGATTGGTCGTTACCTGACCCCTGAGCAACTATGTCAATTTCAGTTGACAGCAAGTGGCAAAATGGCCGCCTTCTGACATGGATAAAAACTGGTGGCTTTTACGGCTTAACTCATAACACATAACTCATCAGAATTGACCATTCCGAACATCTGAGTATTTCTGATAATGCAACGCAATGCACTGCTTCCTTTACACGCTGAAAACAAACGGCGTATTGTATTGCTTTTGCCTGTGGCTAGCATGAAAACTAGGTAGATTGTTACAGTAGTCAAACAACATTTCCAAAGGACGGAGATGGTCATTTAACCGAGTACAGCAGAGTTGTATTGAAACTTTAAGTTCAACATATTTGAAATGTTTCCAAACAGTATTTATTAACTTTTATTTGAAATTAATCATTCTTTATAATTATTCTTTTTATTTGTCCATATTTTGAAGCACAGTGTCAAAGTTTGAGAACCACAGAGTTGAACAATATCTATTTTAGTCACATCTGCCTTGACCTCATTGTATGCCTTCACACCACCTTTATTCCCTTTGAACCCAAACACTGATAAAAAAATACACTCTCACGCTGCACAACAGTGCACATGCCACATGCACTCGCACATGCTAGCATACATGCGCGTTTGCGCTTAGCCACCCTGCTCCTCTGTTTGGTCAAAGTTCAACGGGAATCATGAGATACTACCGCTCCGGCGAATATCATGAGACATTTGTTAGTGGACTTTAACATGGACTGAAGGGCACATGTACACGCGAGGCGTTTTCACATTAAGTATTTAGGACGAATAACCGATGTGATCACTATTACCATTCAACCCAAACCAAAAACTTTTTGCTTGACAAAAATTTTACAGATTTTAACATTGTTCGCCACTGTTCATCGGCCTTCTGATGCAGAGATATAGTTTTAGCCATTTTTTTATTTTTTCTGTGTTTCTGGGGGTGAACGTTCACTTCCAATGAGCGTTCACCGCCGTACTTTGGCATGCAGCAGTCGCCCTTCCGCCATTATATAAGAACGTAAATGCCTTTGATCATCGCAGCAACAGTCCAGCGTAACTGCAATGTGCATCTAGCTCGTTAGCGACTGTTATGCCTACACCCCAAAAACACACCTTCCTTTTCACATAGTCTGCTGATGTGGCTGCTTTAGAGTGCCTCGTTGTCGCTTGTGAGTGCGTTGTGGAATAGCAAAATGAGGGATAAAAAAAAAGAAAAAGAAAAAAGTCCAACAGCCAGGATTGGACAGAGTTTGCGCTTGCGTGGCTGCTTTAGAGTGCCTCATTGTCTTGTGAAAAATGATCTGATATATTTCGGCCATCAGTCTTTTTCAAATAGTGGATGTGATGGGATGTTGTGCGCGTGTGGGTGGGTGGGACTATAGGTTTGTGCACATGTGACCCCAGGGAGTATGTTTTTTTGTACTAGAATAAAGTTTAATGGCACATCCACTACAATAGGTGGCAGTGGCGCTCTCACGGTCAGAGAGCGCACAAGGAGTATTAGGTCCTCTGCAGAGACATACTTACAGCAATTTTATAGACGAATAATACTATTTATAGTCATGGCAGAGAGTTGGGGGGGGGGGTATTTTCTTCCTCCTGGGGGTGCGTAACAAAAACTTATTGAGAAGCACTGTTTTAAGTGACTCAAAAATGTAGTTTTGTGCAGGCGTAAGAGGCGAAATAGCATCAATTTTGGTATTTGATTGCGAGTTGACAGTTGAGCTTGGCATTTAAAACAGCTTGATTTTCCCGATTTTGAGGACTTATTTTATATACCGGGCAATTAAAAAAAATCATTCAAATTAATCAGCATTGTTAACATTGTTCTATTTGCTGTGTCGAATTTAGAAGACACATTCATTTTCACTTTACAGTGACTTAAACATTCTTTTTCTCGCCACCAGGTGCTGAATTTGGCTTCATATTACAAGAGTGAAATACATGACATGCATGGATTGATCATTTTTCTCAGGCACATTGATTGGATATCTAATTTCTCCAAAATATCTCAGATTTAAAGGAAGATCATAAGTCAGTAATGGCTTTGTACATTTGAAAAAAAAGGAAGACCGATTACATAACTTATTCTTAACGTTGGGTTGTCAATAATTGTATAATTGGCTTGTTGCAGTTCAGTCTTGTGATCTTTAAAAGAGTTTCCATGAGAAGCGAAGCAAGGTAGTAAATCAATTTTGGGTGCCCTGACATGACTGCGGCCTATCTCACTCTACAGCTGCTTGGGCTTCAATGAATGACAAATTCGAGCCAATTTTAAAGAAAATAAAAGCATACTTGGTGTTCATTTACTATGATACAAAGTCATGGGAGACACTTTACACCGCACTATTTTCAAGAAGCAGATGGATACTAAATTTCAAAGATTCTTACATTTCAAACTCATTATTTGCCAGCACTAAATTTGCCATGCACTATCCCTCAACTGTTACAGGCATCGGCAGCGCTTGCCTAAATGGCACCCTGTTTGAGACCCCACTTTCTCCCCAAACACACACCGATTAAAAACACACTGGAGTAGATTTAGGTTTTCTTTCAAATGTATTAAATTCTAAACAATTAAAAAATACAACAGCTATAGGATGAACAGAGAATTATATAATCTTGCATTACCCTATAAGGATAAGTGGTACAGAAATTAGATGGATGGATGCACAAAAAAAAAAAAATCTTGCCAAGCAATAATGAGACTTCCGTCACTTCATAACTTGCAAAGTAAGAACATAACATTTGGTCATTACATTCAGTCACTTTCTTTTCTACCAACAACAAGCTAACCTTCGCTCCTGCATCAAAATCCGGCAGGCTTCGAACAACGGAGATATCATACATCCTTGACATTGATAACCTGTGACGCATTATCCTTGAAGACCCATTATAATGTCTCCACAAGGAGGTTCAATGACTTTTAGATGTCAATAGAAAACCATTTCACATTTGACTGGGGTCGGGGCCTCGCGGGGCAAAACATCCTCGTGTGTGGCCCCACATTTTGCACATACCAGAAATTGCCACTGGTCAACGCTGATATACCTTATACATTTCCATTCATCCATGTTACTCCATGTTTATTTGGCACTATCCTTCTTATTTATATGTACTTACACCACCCAGAAGGCTAAATAACACAAACACAAAAATGGCAAAACATTTTGAATTGTTTAAAAAATAAACAGAAAAAACATGATTAAAAATTCCCCATGTTCCTAAATTTGCTATTGGTTTGATTGTGAGTGTGAATGGTTGCTTGTCTGTGTGTGCCCTGTGATTGGCTGGCAACCAGTTCAGCGCACCCGCTGCCCAAAGACAGCTGGGATAGGCTCCAGCACCCTCTGACCCTTGTGAGGAAGAATCGTTTTGGAAAATGGAATGGTTTACAAATGACTGTGACAAAAAGAACAGAATGTCGCCATTTCAGTCAATTTCTTACTCTAATCTACACGACAACGTTTATGATTGGACTGAATGACAGTTGCAATCAACATTGTAAACATGATTAATCACTCAATCAACCAAACAAAGGAAGTAATAGTGATTTTCATTTACATTCATTTGGATGTCAGGAACTCTGACATCTAGTTGACCTGTATTAACTGTACACATACAGTAGCTCCTTCAGCATTCAATCAAGAGTTTTTGATCATGCGGCTAACATTGCTTTTCCAATTTAAGACATGACACGAAAGAATGTGAATTTTGAAAACGTGCACATGACTCCAACTCGCGATACTATGCTGTCAATTACAAAACTGTGTGGTTCCATTCAGTGGCATTATTGAATCAGCAACTAACTATTCTGAGCTCGAGTCTATCAGCTGATATGACTGGTTCACGTAACTTGTGAATTTATGTTGCCATTGAGGGCCAGTTCAGTTAAAACAAATGTTATCATGTATTAACTCATTCACTGCCATTGACGGCTATAGACGTAAAAAATTCATGTGAACAATTTTCTATTAGTTTCTTTTTTTTCATTTCATAATTTTTTTTTATGAAAACCTAGTACAAAATGTATTGTAATTGTATTGTATTGTAACATAACAGATATAAAAAATTGTGATAAATCTTGAGTCAACTATTGAAGTCATGCGATTAATTATGATTAAAAAAATTTAATCGTCTGACTAATTTTTTATATATTTTTTTAAATTAGGGGCCTCAGGTTTTCATACTTTTGTTAACAAAAGTGGGGGAAAAAATGTTAAACGAATAGAAATAGTTAAAAAATTTTTTGTCTATAGCCGTGAATGGGAGCAAATTAGTTAAGTTGATTTATGTTTGTTTCATTTGCATACTAGTGCCCTGTATGTATGCACTTAAAATAAAATATATGACATAACAACCATACATTTTCTATAACTCTAATCATCACTAGCGTCGTGGCAGAACTGGATCCTATTCCGGCTTACTTTGACCAGAGAAAACCCATGTAAGTGAGGCAGATATTTTAATGTGCGGTCTTAACATTCCGTTTACTCTCCCTGTCCTATAGCCATTATCCTCTATATTAAATTTGCTCTTATGATGTCTGAGAATGTTTTTTGGAGAGCTTTGGAGGGGTTAGGTTGGAGGTATTTAGGTGGAGGAAAAATGCAACTTCAATTCGTATAACAGTCCACATTCTTTGATATGTGTGTGTGTGGGTCTGTGCGTGCGTGTTAGAGTGAGTTTGTGGGGGCTTTTGAACTTTTGTTTGGTGTTTAAATGCTTTTATAATTCACAGGTCAGAAATGACCCGTAAGACAATCTTTGTACCCTTTGTACTAGTGGTGTACTGCCCACATGGAAAGATAAACAAAAACAAAGTGTCACTTTTTCTTTTAGGAAAAGTCATAAAGTTTCAAGTTGGAAGACTTACTTTGACCAGAGAAAACCCATGTAAGTAAGGCAGATATTTTAAACCCTTGTGCATATGCTCTTATTCGGGGTTTAAAAAAAAACAGAAGACCCCTGAGTTACCAATTTTCTAACCCAAATTCTTCGTCACATAAGCGTGTATCGAGATACCTTGATTGAACAAGGCATTGGCTTGTGTTCCGTACATGATCTATTCGCAAAAATTTTTGGTCTCTTGAGTATAGAAAGTACTTGTATGTCTGAGCTACCCACCGGAAATGCAGAAGCAGATATAAACAAACAAAAATGGCGAAAAGTTTGACACAGCACAGCTATACACTTTTGGAGCATGTTGGAAACCGACTTCTTTATTAGTGTGGTGAGTGACGTTCAAAAGGAAGAGCCATTTCATCCCTTCTTGACCTGATGAGTTTTTCTACAAAGGCTAATTAAGAAAATGAGGGATAGAAGTTAAGATTTATTTAAATTCCGAAAAAGCCCGATGATTTACGACAAATTATTTTGTGGACCCTCAAGTTACAATTTTGAGGACCTCTAGGAGCCCCGCTGCCCGGTTTGAGAACCACGGGTTTAGTTTACGATGCAGTGGCTGTACTGTGACTCATGCAATGAAAGGACTGTCTCACTTCAAAATCGGTTGTTTTGCTTAAAAAAGATATGAATTACTTATTTTATGTATTATTTTTGCCGCAATTACAAATGGAGCTAGGCTTATAAGATATAAACAAAAGGTTTCCCATTGGTTTAATAATTTAATTGTTGAGCATGTGAACAGTGCGTGATCAGGGCGTAGCAGGCGTGACGTCAGTGATAAACCGACCAATCATCGGCCGTTTTCCCCAGCCTATGAATGTACAGTTAATACTATGAGCACTGCCTTCTTGCCGCAGCGACCTAAGCAAAGGACAGAATCCGGACGAACGAGTGGATGTTCTATATAAACGTCTCGGGGAGCTGACTCTTGCTCTCAAAGCGAAGACACGCCGCGGCGAATCGCAACCTTTTCTTCTGCTCCAATTCGGAAAAAGAAGCGAGCTGCTAGCGCTGAGAAAAGAGACATCGAAGCAGACACGGAGGGCCGCGAGTGGCGTTCGAGGCGCCTCACCGCTGGGTCATTACCAACAACCGTCGTCGTTGTGTTCAACGTGTGCATCCTCACGACGGCAAACAAACATCCACGAGAAAAAACACGGGACGGCAACCTTTTTCCCCCCCTCCTCTGCTGCAGCCCGGAGGTTTGCTGCTTGGCAGAGTATGCTAAATAATGAGCCAAAGGGACACACTGGTTCATTTGTTCGCCGGGGGGTGAGTTCAATAACATCTCTTGACATGGGTGATATTATTAGGCTTCTAAATCACGTCATAGCACAAGTGCCGCTCATTTAGATTACTTTGGATTATTTACTGTAATCATGTTACTGCTTTCGCAGCACTGAGGGTAGTGCGCTTGTCATAGACCCAATATAGAAAAAAATATTACATTATTTAACTGACTTAAAAATGGCCGTACTTCCGGCATAAACAAAATAAAACGCATTGTACTATGAAAGGCGTCTTGTCGTTAGTTTGAATTGGAGTTTACCGTGCCGATATATGTTTGTAAATGATAGCTAGGTGTTTGTCTGTCTATCTATATTTTTTTTCAGTTTTGCCTCATCTCAATATGCTGGCCAGTCTTCTACATCCATTTTTAAACAGATCGCATATACAAAGTAAAATAATCCGTTTTTGGATAAATTTTTCGTGTTTTCTGAAAAATGGATGGCCGTTATTTTAGGAAGGTGATAATTACCATGCTAAATCGTGGCACAGAAACAATAAGGCGATATTAAGATAATTAAACAGTCTCGGATATTTTTCAATTAGCATTTCTGCAGACAGGTCTGACGGCCTTTTTAATTAATGATAATGGGGGGGAAAAAAAGCAGGGTCGTCTTTCCCAAAGTGTTGGGCTCTATTGTTTTCTTTTGCTCTTATCTCCACACGAACCCCTTTGGAATTCAAAGATAGCAATTGGATGACAAAGCAACTCTAGCTAGGCAGCAACTAGCTTGAGGTAAGAGCAGAATCTCCTTTTTTTTTTCTTGTACAAGTGAGCTCACGCTCCTGGCACATGCAGCAGTTAAAGCGGCACTGAAAACTAGGCTAAGGGTCACCCGCTGCCTTTGCATGAATGTGGGTCGGCCCCCTGAAAGGTAAATATAGCTGGTGCTACTATGAAAAGAGTGCACTTTTTCTGCCAACTGAATAGAAGTCAGCACACGATATCTTTATATTTTATTTTATTTATTTATCTGACCTAATTAAAAAAGCATTCAGCATTGCAGAATTTCCACTTTGGTTTTTACTGCCCTTAATATTATTATTTTTTATAAGAACATACTTTTAAAGTTATTTGGTGAAAGCCATGTGAATAAGTAACGATTAGTTAGCGAGGTTAATAGGCAGGTTTTAGAATGTAAATACGTTTCTGAGATCCATGTTTTATGTTTTTTTTATGCAGTACATTGTTTCCTTCTTACTAATGGGTTCAGTCAAGGTCAGAGCAATCCGATCACCAGTTTACCAAACTCATTTTGCGTCTTACATTGTGTGCATGTAAATAACAGTCTAAATCATCACATGACCCAATTTTGTCCCATGTAGAATATGTCTTTATTTAGATGTGGTGTCTTTACAGTAAAATATAACATACAATCAAACACAATCTCACATTTAATTCAGATGTGTGCCTTACTTATCACCTCACTAATGTTCCCAAAGCAATTAAAACTTTTTAGATCTTCTATATGTCACTTATAATCACTATCGAATGCTAGAACACAATTTTCACATTTCTTTACTTCTATGTCCTGCTTTGTATATCCATGGTTTCCCCCCCCCCTCAACTTTCGCTGTCTGATTTCTTTACAGATGTGGGGGTACAGTGGGGGCTATCTTGACGTGTCCTCTGGAAGTGGTCAAAACCAGACTGCAGTCCTCCTCAGTTACATTTTATATCTCTGAAGTCCAGCTCAGCACCGTAAACGGAGCCAGCGTTGCCCGTGTGGCTCCACCGGGGCCTCTGCACTGTCTCAAGTAAGGATAAGTGATGGTAAATTCCACACAAGAAATTGGTGGGAAATATGATGGCATCAAATGTGCCCAACAGCGTTACTAAAACTATAAAAATCACTAATTCAGTGTTAAACATTTGAAAAAAAAATCACATAATATTGGTAAAAGATGTTGCTATTGAAGGAAGACATGCACTTTTTATATGGCTGAAGATGCCACATGGCGATAATGGAGAGTGCAGGAACATTGGCATTCATTAACTTATTAAGCAAACATTCACTCTAATTATTTTCTCTGGCAACCAATTTCCACTGTTGTTGCGTTTAACACGTTATGTAATGAATGTGAAAATGTGTATACAAGGTTTCATTGCCCAAATGATTAACGAAAGGATCTCTCTAACAGATGTTTGCCCCAACACAGCTCAATTTAACCTATTATGTAAAACAGTAAGGATTTTTCCACAAATTTTCCTTAATTTAGTACCAACAAACAATTTGAGGTTTACCACGAGGAACTAAATTACCAGCAGGTGTGATTGTGACTGGCTGCTCGTCGACATGCGCCTTGCGAATGACTGGCGACGAGCCTTACTCCAATTTAGCTCACTCGTGACCCTAAACAGGAGAAGCGATCGAAAATGGCTGGATTTTAAGAAATTTGCAGTGCAAGGGCATTCATTGCTGACTTATGTGCTAGCCACGAGCCGAAACCTCACACCACTGTTGCACAGCAGACAGACAGACAGACAGACAGACAGACGAGAATAGAGAGAGATTAGGCGAGTTGGGAATGGAACAAGAAATGTGTTGAAGTAGGTCAACATTCAGTGAGAGGAAGCCTTGTTACGTTTCTTTGTCTTGATTGATTTTGGTTGCGTAAATGTGGGTAACAATTTTACGCAACTCTTACAGTGGTAGATGATTTCAAATCAAAGCGAGGGACTCTTAAGCCACTCAGTTTTTGTGACTTGACCAAACTCAAAATAAACATCACTTCAAAGGTCCAATGTGGGCCAAACATTGAGCTTTTTTCCAGTCTTTGAACTCGGGTGATGGTATTAAATGAACCCAGGGAGTCATCTTCATTTATACTACAGTAAAGATCACCAGAGCAAAGGCACATGCCACTTTATTTATTTTGGGTGGCTCAGTATGTTGATCACGACCTTGTAAATAACTGCATTCACAAAATCGGAAAGGCCATGGCAGGTTGCCCCTACGAGTGATAATTTAGTAGTTCACCTGTCCTGAAGGGATCACATTGTATCTACATTTACCAGAAAACGGAGCTGTTCTGCCAAATGCAGTAACGTTGCGCTTCATTTCCTATCATTACTCTTCATGCACTTGATATGAACTCATTCACTGCCATTGACGGCTATAGACATCAAAAATTCATTTGAACTATTTCTATTAGTTTAACATTTTTCCCCACTTTTTGTTAACAAGAGTATGAAAACATAGATTTTTCTTGTTGTATTAGAACAGATAAAATTTGTGATAGTCGTGAGTTAACTAGTGAAGTCATGCGATTAATTACGATTAAAAATTGTAATCGCCTGGCGCCCCTAATTTTATAATAATCTTGTCTTAAAAAAACGATTATAAAAAATATATATATATTTTTTTTGTTTAAAAAAAAAAAGATAAAAAGGCGATTAAAATTTGTAATCGTAATTAATCGCATGACTTCACTAGTTAACTCAAGATTAATCCCAAATTTTATATCTTTTCTAAATGTACACAAAAAAAATTCTAGGTTTTCATACTCTTGTTAACAAAAATGGGGGAAAAGACTAATAGAAATAGTTAAAATGATTTTTTTTTTAAAAGTCTATAGCTGTCAATGGCAGTGAATGAGTTAAAAAATGAATGCATATTTTTTATGGTTGAATGTTTTGGATTTATGGTATGCCCTTCAGCCATTCATGCACACATGAATGGAAAACATGGTTGTATACTTGTATACTGCATATAATTTAAAGTTAATTGTTTTCTCTCTGCAGATTAATATTCGAGCGAGAGGGACTGCGGTCACTCTTTAGAGGACTTGGACCCAACCTTGTGGGCGTGGCACCTTCGAGGTACGATCACTGTTTAACACAGCTCTGTGCTATTCAAAGAGTTATGCGCAACCAAAACAGGATGAAGTATTTCCTTCTGGTTCAGGTTTCTGACGGAGCCTTATGACCAGAGACTTGGATAATAAAGCACATGCAGGAACTTTGAATATCTACATTATCTATACTTTTACACAAAATGTCTTCAAGAGCTACCAAAGATGAACATCTCTGATGTTTAGGTTTCGTTCAAGGTTTATAATATACCATATTGTCACTCTCTCATTTTAAAGTCATGTTTTGACAAATATATTTTTTGGGCCTTAAGGCCTGCTGCGATAATTTTGAGATCCAGTGAAAATCTTGATAATTGCCTATATTTTTAATTTGTAAATACCCTACAATGTGGGCTCTCTAAACACTCTAATATCGTTATAAAAGCACAAAGGGCGGCACAATAAATTTAGACAATATCACAGACAATAACTTCTTTGTTCTCTGCAAAAGAAAAGAAAAGACTGAAGCCAATAGTTACATTAGTGGCGACATTAGTGAAACATTAATTCATGATGCATAAACTTTGTTTATATTCTATAATTCTATAATTATTTTATTGCCTTTGTGTTTATTTTGTAAAACAATACTAGAGCATTATTTTCGCATTGAAAAACACCAAAAAAAATTTTTTTTTTGGGTGATTCCAGATGAGTGTTTTGAGTTCAGAGGGTGTTCACGAAACAAATTAAACTCATATCTCAAGGTTCAACACTGCTATCTTGACAACAATTACTGGTAGCTGGCAACTTCTTGTGAGATATTAGGGGATTACAAAAAGATCACAAAAACTGCAAATAGGTTAATGAAAAGACCCCCCTTTTGGTTTAAAAGGGGATTTCTTATTGCTCAATGTTTTTTGTTCAAGTTACTTAACTCCTTTAGAATATTCTTTTTAAGTTTCTGACTCCCAAACACAATCTTGGGAGCAAATATGAGAGGCTGACTAATCAGTATAGGAATGCAGTTATGTTCGCTCAGCGATTAGAATCCGCTACTTAGAAATGGTAAAAACTGAGATGTTTCTTCTCTCTGAGCCCGGCCAGTCAGGGTTGCATAACAACCTGACGTCATCCTCGTCGAAAAACTGCCAACGGAAGGTGCTGGCCAGCTGCGGCATGGCTCTCATGTGACTGTTGTATTATTACAGTCGGGAGTTTTTGTATTGGGCCAGTTGTTTTTGCATTTGATCCTTGACCTGTTCAGTTTTCTCTCACTGCTTCTTGCCTTGGTTCTCAAACCCCAACAGTCCCCTGTGTGATATTTTTCAAAAATATGAATAATGTTGGTCCAAAGTGACATTGTACACTATTGAGGCCTTAAGAGGGAAAATGTCAGATGACATCACGTTATGACAATTGTTATTCTTAAAAGTCATGGAAAGTGTTTACAAGGGGATAGTTAAACAAGCATGTTTTAAATGTTTAAATGATTTCAAGGCATTCAGCAGTGTGCAAATTTATGCCAAGGTCAACACCAGATAGATACAGTGTTTCCCCACACCATGTTAATACTTGGGCGGGCCACCCAAGTAAATTGGCCACCACCCAAGAAGTTTTGAAGAAAATGTAATAAAAATATATTCAAAAGGCAAAAAAAACGTGTCGCGACACGATATATCGCATGCAACGTTAGTTCGCCGTCACTCACTAGAGGAGGCATAGTAACAGGACTGAGACCCACCTCCCGTCCAACCCGCCTCCCTTTTTTTTTTTTTTTTTTTTACAGGAGAGCTCAGTATTGTTCATTCGATTTGACATCATCATTGCGCTCCTTTTTTTTTTTTTTTTTTTAAAAATCCAACAAATCAATTAAAAAAATTTAATAAATGTTTTTTTTTTTTTTTAAATACATATACATATATATATACACATATACACACACATATATATATATATATATATATATATATATATATATATATATATATATATACCCTTTTTTTTGTATGTGGGTGAGTATGTGTGTGTGTGTGTGTGTGTGTGTGCGTGCGTGCGAGCGTGTGTGTATTCATCAGTTCACCTAAAGCCCATTAAAAAAAAATCCCATACTAATAATATAATATAATAATAAATTGCCAGATGCAGAAACATCAATGTAAGTTATCACGATGTAGTGGCTCTCGCTAACAGACAGAATTAAGTAACCGGAATTAGGTTAAAAAATTCTATATACGTAGACCATGTTTCTATAAATTTTGATATTTGGTTTTTATTTGAGGCAGATATTTTTTCCATTAAAATGTGATTTATGAGGAGGTTAGACCATTGGTCGATATTCAGAGTTTGTTTATTTTTCCAGTTAACAAGAATTGTTTTTTTAGCGATAGTAAGGGCTACAAGTGTAGATTGAAATTGTTTATGTGGTAAGTCAGTTGTTGTTAGGTCACCTAGCAAACACAAGTTTGGAGATAAAGGTATCCTACAGTCCAAAATAGCGGAAAGTTTTTCTAAGACTTTAGTCCAGAAATACATAACCGGAGTACATAACCATAAAGCATGAACATAAGTGTCTGTAGTGTTTTGTAAACATTGGAGACAAATGTCGGAGTCTGAGAGTCCCATTTTCTTCATCATATATTGAGTAATGTATGTTCTGTGAATAATTTTAAATTGGATAAGTTGTAAATTTGTGTGTTTTGTCATTTTAAATGCGTTTTCACAAACTTGAATCTAAAAGTCAGGTTCCGGTGCTATAGACAAGTCTGTCTCCCATTTCGAGATGGGTAAAGACATTTTATCAGTATATGAAAGTAACTTAGATATTTTTGAAAGTTTTTTTGTTGTTGTCGGAGAAAGCTTGTTAATATCTTTAGCTAAAACAGGCGGTTGGAGCGTACCCCGAAATGTTGGAATTTTTTTCTTTATCATATTTTCAACTTGTAGATAATGTAAAAAAATTCCGTTTTTTATATTGTATTTTTGGAGCAAGGATGTATATGATATAAACATATTATCTGAGAAGAGATGGTGGAGATGTGTAATTCCTTTCTGCTCCCACACAGCTAAATGAAACGGTTGGTTGTTAAGTTGAAAGTCGGGGTTATGGGACTTTCTCCCCTATGGCATAACCCCGACGTCCAACCCGCCTCCCATCAACACCCCCGGAGTCCACCCACCCAAGTAGATTTCAAATCTGTGGGAAATACCGACTACGTTTACGTGCAGGCAATATCCGGGTTATGGTCAGAATTCGGGTTTCCGGAACAATCGGAATAACACGTTTACATGCGCAGGTTGACAGAGTGAGCCCTCGTATACATGGCGTTTGGAATCACCCGATATAAAGGAGTAAAGCACGGACGACGTCGTGGTAGAAATAGACGTCGTTTACATACATTATATTCATGTCACTCAACACGCTAAAAAAAAGTAGTCGCTCCAGAAGTGCGGTTCTTGTCGGTACACGCCAGAAGCACGCACTTACTAAAAAGCGGAACTATGTGCGTGTCATCTAATGTTCCTACACGGGACGTGTTTTGTTGAACACGGCAAGCTGGAGATAAACACTGTTTAAGCATTGCGAGTGATGTCGTGTCTGTCTCACATGAATAGTTAACGTGTTACAAACTGTAGCATTTTCGGCCATGGAGGTACACTATAACGTGAAAACGCCGCGGAGGAATCAATGTATTCAACCGAGGCCCGGGGTAGGACGGCGCTGCACATACAAGTCGTTACTACAAAGACCAAGATTCCTTGCGAGAAAAAAACAAGCGAAGAAGAGGAAAAGGAGACGAAGAAGAAATTGTGAGCATGCGCACAACGAAAAGCAATGCCCCGTTGATTCAAGGTATATATGAACCAGTATTCCGGTTATGAAAGGGGTAGTAACCCAAGGGGCTTAGTCGGGTTTTTTAGAATACCGAATAAGAGCATATTACGGTTATTGCACGTGTTTACATGGCCTTTCAAAACCCGAATATTGCCAATGTTCAGGTTTTTAAAGGGTTATTGCCTGCATGTAAATGTAGTCACTGAGACAGATCCTCACTTCTGGCATAGCTGCTAGTTAAGTGTAAAAAAAAACAAAATAGTGTGATGTCTTGACTTAAGCTATAAGAAAAATAAAACCATACAGTATTGGACTTTATAAAAGCAAGGGCTGTTACTAATGATTATTTAAATAACTAATAATAAGTTAACTCTTTGACTGCCAGACGTTTTCAGAAACGGGTTGTCCCCAGTGCCAGCCGATTTTAAGCATTTTGACTGATCTTTCAAGGTCCATAGAAAATTATGTGTTTGGACTATGGAAACACACATACTACCAAATGAAAGATTGAACTCTCATATTTCATCAGAAAAAAAAAAGTTTGTTTCTACCTTATTCCGTTCTTCAGTAATCAACAATAGAAAATGATTAGTTTCACCTCTGTTTTGAAACAAACGTCTTTTAACGTCTTTGGCACTCATCCATAGGATTTTACTAAACGTTATTTAACGTTTTTGGCAGTCAAAGAGTTAATCTCTTGGCCGAGCGACGACTTCTATCTAGTTTAAGTGTTAAATGGGTCACTCGTAAGTTCAGGTACCACTTTACTGTATATAGCTTTTTTCCCTATATTGTTTTAATGCATTGCACTGATTTTGCTGTACTGGATTGTCACATTCTTTAGCATTTAAGAACGCAAAGCAAACGGCACAGTTCCTCCTGAACTGAGTTTAGTTGGTGTTCGATGTGTCACTCAAGAGCATCTCTGCTATATCAGGTTACAATTTCTTTTGTCTGCAGCATATGGAACAGCTTGCATTATACATTACTTATTAAGTGAGAGAGATAAGCATGCAAGGTCAGCGTGATCAAGTTGGCATATGCGCTGACGTTTCAAAACGAGGACAGTGAGGAGAGGTTGTCGGGTTTAATTCCAACAAGCAGAAATGTTGATTAAATCCACTGAAATATTCCCCCCCCCCCCCCCACGTGCAGCTTGTATCAAGAGTTAAAATGCTTCTAAAGCTGATTATGTATTTCAGTAGTTGGACATACAAAAATGTTAGACACAAAATGTTGTAACAAGCACGGATTATTTTTTATTTTCACCATCCATTTTCAAAATGATAATGTTCAGGGTTACATACAGTATCCTGCCCACGCATACTCGCAGATTCACCTGTTAGGATTTTTATCCAATATTTTTTTGGGGGAGAGGGTGGGCAACGGGGCAACCCCCTCTTTTTTTTTTTGCGTGGAAAATGCATATTGTTTGTTTATTAGTGTTTTTTTGAAGGAGTGTTTGTGGGTGTTTCTAAAAGAATGCAATGCATTAGGTGGATTTTTGCTATTTTTGGGCCAGCCCAGTCCCTCCCTATCCTCCGCGAATCGTAGGGACGCGCTGTATATTTTTGTTGTAATTTCACTATTCACCACTAGATGGCAGGCAGACATGGCCCATTTGCGCTTGCACTGGGTCTTATACTGTACTGCCCTCTACTACAACGTGAGTAGGCCTAATCCTCTTTTAGTGGATTTGGAATAACATACAGAATAATTATAGTACCTAAATAAAATTAACATTTTGAATGATTTACTTTTTTTTTTATGCACAAAATGAGTTGTGCAAAACTAACTTCCCATCCCAGCATAAGTATATTGAGGGTTTTTTTTCTGTATCCAAACATGGAACCATGTCTCCACCTTTAATCCTCATATCTTTATTTGCCATAGGGCGATCTACTTTGCTGCCTATTCAACAGCCAAGGAGAAGCTGAATGGCGTGCTGGAGGCAGACTCCACCCAGGTGCACATGGTGTCTGCTGGAATGGCAGGTAACCGAGGTTCCACCCCCCTCCCTTATGTCTGTTTGTCTGTCTGGATAGCTCGGTGTCTGTCAGTCAGTCTGCCTGAGACGTATCTCTCGAATGATGGGTTTATAGACAGAAAGCCCAAAGTGTGACGGAATTACTGGCTCGATATTCACCAGATGATTTATTTTTCCTCATGTTAAATTTTTCAACTCCCCACCCCCTCCCCCCCTTCACCCTTCAATCATATACATATGTGGGTTCATCACAAATGTACACATTCATTAAGATTTAAAGAATGCTAACGCTAATACTATCTTTATATTGTTTTTTACTTAAATATGTAAAAAGAGAAAGCACAATTTAAGACTCTCAGGATCATACAAATGTCTGTTATTGTGAGAGAGGAAAAAAGTATCATGTTACTTTCTGTAATCATTTTATATCTAAAGAAAAGAAGTCTGAAAAAGGCATGTTAAAATGTTTTATAGTGGAACCTTAAAGATCAAACTAATGCTTTATACAACAGTTCTACACTAAGCACTATTTATTAGTCATCAGTAGTAAGCGACCACAAATTATACTTTGTTTAATTAGCTATTTGGCTATGCCAACACAAATAGTGCCGTAATCAGTAGTATGAGCTGTGGAGTTAGCTAGTGTGACAAGAAAAAAATAAACCAAGCAAGTCAGTTTTACTGTTCCACTTTTCGTCAAGTCGTGTCACACTATTACATCATTTAACTGCAGTGGACTCGCCATGATGAGCAGAAGTTACACTAAGTAGCCTGGAAAAAGCAAAATGAAGCTAACTAGCACGATGGCTGTGCACTCGTTAGCCTCTTAGCATGTTGGCGAGTTTCTGCTCCTGTTTGCACACCTCGTGTGTAATGTGTCATTTAATCACAAGAGCACCTCCTGGTTTCTTCTCCCCATGCCTTCGACAACTATTAATACTTCAAATCAACTTCTATTTCTGGAAATATGTACACCCTTGCGACGCTATGTTTTAACAACCCACAGTTATGTTAGATAATCACGGACAGGCCAAATTGTGAAGTCGAGTGATTTGTCAAGTTAACAAACAAATGTTTAGAAGCATTGTTCATAAAGGTTAAATGTAATTTACTGTGTTTTGTTTTACTTTACTTTACTGTATTGTAATTGTACTTAAAAGTTAAATACGACTACTTAATATACTTTCTTGGATTAAAAAAAAAAGTTAAAGCCAATGCAACATGCATAGTTTGTGGTTCTTTGCGTACCACTAGAGGGAGCCCACGTGCTCCTAAGTGGTACTGGTATCACAATTTGATTATCACAGCTATTGATGTTCACTGAAATGATGTCACACTGGATTGTCTAGTCTTGTGTGACATTGTCTTTGTCAGTTTCAGAGGTAAATTTTTCTAGAAAACTTAAGTTCACTGTCCAAATGTTTGAAATTTGAGGTTCCACTTTGCCATTGCTAGTTATTGGATTCGGTAGACTTTTTTTTTTTTTGCTCAGATGGTACATTAGTAAATCAGTTCTTGATGGCTTTGCTGGCCTAATATTTACTGACTCTATTTCATGCAAGTCTGCATTGTGTCAGTACTAACAGCTACACTAATATGCAGTCTGTGTTGGATGCTAGGAAAACCCCACAAGGTCCTCGAAGTTTAGGTTGTGCTTTTTAGAAATTCTTTAAAAAATCAACATCATTTTCTACGTTTTTTTTTTTCAACCACCATCCTCCCCTTTTTTTATTCCATTATTATTCTTATTTTTTATAATTTTTTGCTTTGAGGCCTCTTAAGAGGGCTCTATATGGTTTTAACATCCCAGTTGTTATTTATACAATGTGGTCTGGGCCCCCTTCTTTGCTCTGTCTGTATAGAGGAGAGAGCACGGCCCCCAGTGGTCAACAGGGGCCCCTGGCACTCGGGCGGACACGTCAGGTAGCACCTCATTTCATTACACTGGTATGATGGTGATTTCAATTAGTATTAGTAAGTTGTGGCTTTTAATTGTAATAATTATAGCATTGCTTCTGGCAATGTATTCTCTTCTGGTTTGTATTTTTCTTCTGTTGCTTTCCCTTAGCATTCTATTACCTCTGCAGTAATAGTAAAGTAAAGACACCGCTGTATATATATTTTGCTGTTCAGCACGAAAGAAATGCTAACCTTGTCACTGATACAGGGCTTTAAATATGCGATGCCCCATTTTGTTATCATTTGTTTATGTTATTGAGGGATTATTAGTATCATCGCCAAGATCCAGTCATGTCATTTTATTTAAGTTTTAACACAGCAACCCTTTTATTTTGAATACACAAATGCGTGCTTGGATGTGCCAAACATCACATGAGTGTGATTATGACTAGTTGGCAACATTCATCTTCTTAATACTTCCTTTTTTCGTATTCCTCACAATATTTGGGCATGGCTGTGTCCGTGTTTTCAGTACACATGGCCACAGACTCACAACTTTTAAGCTATAGTCATAGTACCGTAACAACAACTCTTTCACTTTAATCTAGTTTGGAAGCTCAATTAAGGCTTGTTTACATATATACGACTGTAGTCCTGTAAAGTAACTTTGCAAATCAATGCCACCCTCATGAGGTTTGGCTGCGGGCTTTTTTGTACATGAAGACTTCCCAGTTTTACTCTCAGATACATATCCCTTCCTGTTTTCAATTGAAACCATATTGGCTGTCTCCAAAAGTAGGTCAGACCACAGTGAATGTTGGCATGCGCCTTTAAAAACCATATTGCGTAAGATTAGGTTGCATGTCTACTTGAAAATACAGTAATCATAACTTTACAAGAATAAAAATATGAAATATTCATGTTGCAACATGTACAATTCAATCGTGAACATTGAGCTCATTGTTATACCGTCAATTTTCAAAAGTTTTGTTACTTGGCACATCTCAAAAGAAAAGCGTGGTACCTTGACAAATTTAATTAATTGGGTGACCAATTGTATGTTAAATCCATTTTCGGATATCAATGAATTGAAATACCATTAATCTGTTTTACACAATTAATGAACCTACAGATATAATGAACATAATAAAACCTCAACAAACAACAGGCTGTGCTGAAGTACTTCCTGTTTTCGTTCTTCTTTCAGTTTCACACTGAAACTCAAGTGTGCCGCCATCTAGTGGCCAACAATGAAATGACATGCCCAATAAATGGGAGACAGAACACAATTAGAATGATTACATGTACAAAAAAATATCTGCGTAGTAACAGGACCGCAAACCTGGAGCCCACGATGGAGATTGGTTTGCTGTACATTTGTTTAAGTGTGCCTCTAAAGGTTGTGACCTAGAGAGTGACATCGGGATTCTAGAGTCAGTCGCATCATCTATCTAACACAGTTAATTTTGTGTTGGCATCTCCTCAGTGCTCCTTGTGAGTGCTTTTATTTTGTATTTATGTGTTTGGCTCTTTCCTTTATTTTTTTTGCGTTTAAATATTACTTGCTAAATTTTATTATCTGAAGCTCGCAACACAACGCAAAAAAACCCGACCCAAACCAACCACATGAAACTCAAAAAAGTTGATCCAAAAAGTTAATCATCCGTTCAGCCAGAGTTGGATTGAATGAGTTCAACATCATCTCACACTCCAAAAGTTGTCTTCTCCTTCTACTTGACAAACGGACAAGGTTAGCATTTCCACTTTTAGCCAAGACATTTTATGTAGTCTTTTCTTCATGTATTATTTAACACAGTATGTTACGCACAGTAGTAGCAGGAAGCCCTAAGAATTTCACTCCTGCTGTTTTTTGTTTTTTTAAACTTGTTCCTGGCCTGGAACTGGAATTTTGATCCGGTTAGCCTCTTTTTCGTCAGCATTTTCTTTGGCTCATAATAACGACAAATAAAGGGTGGGATGAATTAGACTCAAAGTGGGAATAGAATATTGTAACTGTAAAAAATAAATTGAACATAAGCAAGGGGAATGGGGTTTAGAGTTTGGGGAAAGACAAAACCCTCTTAAAAGGGTTTGGGTCGGGTGGGTGGATGTGACTGCTGCTTGTGTGTGACTGTGGTACAGAAAAGCCTGTGTCTATTTTAGGGCTTTACTGTAAAGCTTTCACCCCTGCGTGATTGGGTGGGACATCCCCGCCAAGTGAGCCCCCCATATCTGCAGGCTACTAGCTGCAGCGGGGAGGAGCTGGAGGAGCTTTGCCCCTCCCCCGTGAGTACACGCCATAGACGCTACCTTCTACCTCTTCCCTCTTTTTGTCTTCTGCTTCCTCCTCCTCTTCTTCTTTTATGTTCTTCTCTGCATCGACCTGCGTCAACGTAGGGCTGTTGTATCGAGATGTTAGATGCGACTGAGGTCTCATTTGCTCTGGTCTTAGATCTTCTACTAGAGTTGTACTGCACTTTTTCTAGTTAACAGTACAAAAAAAATACACACAAATGGTATGTTTGATGCATTTGCAACTTCATTATGGACTGATACTTTTTGTTTAAAATGACATATAGGAGAAAAAAAAATCCCTTTCACTTTTAATAAATAAAAGTCAACTAGGGGTTGAACTGATAAGTCAGCATTGACGTCTAATGCTTGAAGTCCGCTAACGCTAATGACACGTTTTGGTGTCTTCCAATTTACAGAGGACTTTCGACTCGCCCGTGACATTGCCAGACTATAAAGCTGCACAGCAGCAAAATGTCCAGTCAACAAGGCGATACATTCGCCTGCTTGTGCGTAAGAGTACCAAAACAGCTCGTTGTGAAAGTACATAGCGGTTAGCCACGCTAGCTTCGACTATTTTGATTACCACACATTTTCTTTCGTGTTTGCTATTAACAGTAGCGAGTTGCCTTCAAATCAATTCACATCTTTAGATTTTCCAAGAAAATCAAAAGCAAAAATAATAAAAAACAAAACAAAAACAACATATCATAGTCCAACAGATGAAAAATCCAATTTGATAAAAATGATTAATGGAGTGGACTTCCAGTATCTACATCATACAGTGGGTGCCCAAAGAGGCAGCTGTGCTGAACGCAGGTGGCTGGCTGGCACTGTTTTATCTACTAAAACATCCAAGTTTGACATTTGATTTCAAAATGGCTTATTTTAAGAAGACTCCCGCTCTGCTTTGTGGCCAAAAGTCAGTGATTGCGCCTATTGGTGTTATACAAAATACATCTTTCCACACCAGCCGGCATCAGCGGCATTTTAACTTTAAGCTAAGTGCAACAGCAAACGTTTTTCATTTTCTACCATGCGTGACAGCGTGCGAGAGAGGCTTCATTTAGACCGTACTCCTGAATAGTTGATTTTAAGCTTATTAGCTGGCTAACTCATTTAGCTATTCACATACACATGTATCACTGGCAACAGTTATGGCTGGAAGAACACACTTAAAAAAATAAATATATTAAAAAAAAAAAAATTATGTAACCAGGTACAAATATTTGTTTGAGAACTAATTTTCATTTACAAACATGACCTGGATTTCACTGTTAACAGCTTGATGAAACCGCTTGCCCCGACAGCCCGGCTAGCTACTTGAAGAGAAAAATATGCGCTAGGCTAGCACTGCTGACAACAATTAGCATAAAGCTGAGTTGTATTTTTAATGATTTACTTTTATTTTTAGCTATTTCTCTCAATTGGAATCTGTCTTACGAAAAAACGTCTGTGGCAAAAACCGATGTCCTTAGTTGACTTGCAGAGTCGACATTCATGACATTTTAATCGACTACTTAGTCTTCAGTCGTTCAACCCATACTTTCAACATTAGTCCTGATGAATAATGGCGGTATCTCCTTCAAACATAATCTTGTTTCTGTGTACCGTACCAGGTTTTGTTAGATGAGCTTCTAACTATCGATAAGTGCATTGGCATACATCTAACCAACTAACTGCGTCAGCAGCAGACGCTACAATGACATCACTAAGATATGGTGTGAAGTTTTGGGGGCAAAAAAGTACAAGAAGAGTAATGGCACTCAGAGATTTTATCTGTATGAACTTTAAAACCTCTCACTCACTAGAAATGAAACTCCTAATTTTCAATTTGGTATAATTTCACACTTTGACATGATGACTGACGATAGATTAAAAGACTGTACACTCTTGCTCTGGCATCAGCTGAGAAATATTTAACATGAAACGGATTTATACAGTGCATGTGTAGCAAAGTTATGCAATACATTGATGTCTGTGACTTCATTTTTAAGCCAATTAATATTACAGCAAAGCAAATCCATTAAAAGGTCAGTTGACCCTGTGCTTTCGCAATGTCTTGTTTAGTAGTGTAGAATAAACCATGTGGGGAATGCAATGTCGTATTTTTGTCTGAACTTCATTGCTCTTTTTTAGGGTTCACCGCCATCACAGCCACCAACCCCATTTGGCTGATAAAGACCCGCATGCAGCTGGACTCCAGGTGAGGGACTTTTTATATATGAATGTTAGCCGTAGCATGAAAAGCAGCAGTGGTAATGAGTGAATTTTGTTGTGGCCGTGACCACAGGAACCGGGGCGAACGCCGCATGAACGCCTTTGACTGTGTTCGGCGGGTGTACCAGATGGACGGCCTGCGAGGTTTTTACAAGGGCATGTCGGCGTCGTACGCGGGCATCTCTGAGACGGTCATCCATTTTGTCATCTACGAAAGCATCAAACGTAAGCTGCTGCAGTCCAGGGCTCAAACCAGCATGGAGGGCGAGGAGGAGTCTGTCAAAGACGCCTCGGACTTCGTGGGCATGATGCTCGCCGCGGCCACTTCCAAGACCTGTGCCACCACCATCGCATACCCTCACGGTAATCAAGGCATCGCTCTTTCTCGCTTTACACATGTGCAAAGATTGTATGTAACTGCATACGTATTTGACAAAGAGACTTTATTCAAACACAAGTCAAGTCGTCTTTACAGACGCTCCCCACCTTACGAACGAGTTACGTTCCGGACGATCGTTTGTAAGGTGAATTTGTTCGTAAGTTGCTTCAGTGCTATATTTTGTATTATAATTTATGTTTAAAGCCTATATAAGTATATTGAAGGTTTATATAAGTATGTTTAAGGCTTGTACAAGTAACCTGCATTGGTTTATACTGAAAAAAACTTTTAATAAAATGGAGAGAATACGTACAGTACTGTACTGTACTACGTATGTTAGAGAGAGAGAGCGAGAAACACACACAGTATGTACATGTACGTAATAAGATAAATAAAATGAAGTTTAACTTACTTTTGGAAGATGTACTCGATGCTTAAGGAGATGATGGAGGAGGAGGAAGAGGAGGATTTTATATCATGAGGATTCTTCGTCGTCGCTGGAATCGGCTTCAAAAGTTATTTCCTCCTTTATGGGGACCGGCGTTTTCTTCCTCCTCCTCCTCGCCACGTTGCTCAGCCTCCAATGAGCTCTCACAGCGCCAAGCGTCGGTATTAGCGGCGGAAAGAAGCACTACGCGCAATACAAAATCTAACTTACAGCATCTCTTTCCGAACATTTTTCGACATACTGTACGCGCAGACATGTTCGTATGTACCGTTGTTCGTAACTCGAATGTTCGTAAGTAGGGGAGCGTCTGTATTTATAAAGCGCTTTCAATCAGCCGCAGCTGTCACAAAGCGCTTAGAGAAAAGAGAAATGTATTGTTCCAGTAATCTACGCCATGAAAGCAACCAGAGCAGGCATGCTGAATTACTAATATTAAATAAAGGAAACCCATCAAAATTATCTATAAGTGTTTTTAAATTAGTCATAATTTCAGTGAGGTAAGAATATATATTTTTTGAATTTTAGTTTATGTTCAAGGTCGATAATCAGCGAAAATCTGACTTTTTTTCTTTTCTTTTGATTTAATTTTTTTTTAAACTCTAATGCAAGACAAAGAAATTCAAACAAAAAATTGCCACAAAAAAAATCGGCAGATTTTTGCTGATTTTTCGCTTTGTTGTCAAGTTAAAGTAACACTAAGGAACTTTTCAACCTTCATAAAATATTTTCATAGCTCTTCTGATGAAACATTGACTTAAAACCAGTTGAAGGGCCATTTGTCATTGCCTGAGGGTGTCTGCATTGCTTTTACTGGCACTAAGCAACTTTGAGGAGGGCGGCACCTGCCACACAAAAAAATACAAATTTGCCAACTGCTTTAACAACGCAAGTCACTGAGTCGATTTGAACGCCTACGTGTGATTACTGCTGTCATGGCAGTAAACAACCAAAGACGTTTTGTCTTTGGTCGTTTCTCACTCGTGTTACTTGCGTCTCCTCTAGCCCACAAGTGAGTGACGGCAAACTAACGTTACATGTGGTATATCTGGTCGCGACACGTCCCTTTTTCTTTCTTTTTTTAAAAATATATATTTTTATTACATTTTTTTGAAAACTTCTTGGGTGGCGGCCAGTTTACTTGGGTGGTCCGCCCAAGTATTAACATGTTGTGGGAAACATTGAAGCTGATCAACTAGGTGTAACGTCACAGAGCCACCTGCTCGAAAACAGGCTAATTTCCACCGGGGTCAAACTGTAAATATTGATGCATGTTCTTAAGATGGAAAACAAGTACTAGCACCATTATAGAACAGCTGTTTCTACATGTGTTTTATTGCAATAGTAATTTTCTCAAATATTAAAATGATGCCTTTTGATTTCAATACGTGACCTCTTCTGTCCTTAAGTACTCACAAAACCGCCCTTGCTCTCCTTTCAAACTGCAGAGGTCATCCGCACAAGGCTACGAGAAGAGGGGAGCAAGTACCGCTCCTTCTTCCAAACTCTGCTGACCGTACCCCGAGAGGAGGGTTACCGGGCGCTATACCGCGGCCTCACCACGCACCTTGTCAGACAGATTCCCAACACGGCCATCATGATGTGCACCTATGAAGTGGTGGTCTACCTGTTTGGCCGTTAACCCGCGCGGCCCTGCTGCTTCCACTGTGTACAGACTCAAAAATGTAGGCCTTTTGGTAAGGAGGAAATGAAGACCAAAGGAAAAGTGAAGAAGCTGAAGTGGACCAGCAAAGTACAAAACAAGATATCTGAAATTTGAAAGGAGGAAGCCCTTTGGTACCATTTCAACCCTCCCGTCCTTAGCTTGTTCGAAGAGGTAGATTGCTGAATGTTGCCTTGGGTAAGAGATGTGTTGGCATAAAGAAAGTTGCCTGAACAGGAGGAGCCTCCGGAAAAAGGTTGATGAGCACAATTCAGTGGCCTTAAGTATTGTTTCTACGAGTGATGGGTGAATTGCTGCTTTTCATTCCTGTTTTGTAAAGGGGAATGCTTGAGACAGCTGCATTTGATAGAAAGGATGAGAACAAAACGTACAGGGAACCCTCACGTATTCACGGTTGGGGAATCGCAAATTCACCTATTTCAAAGATTTATTTTTAAAACCTATCCTCTGTTATTTTCCGAACCTGTTCGATGCTTTTGTGCTAAGGCCAATTAACCGGACAGTGGTGCCTTGAGATCAGGGGGAGGATAAAAAAAAAAAAAAAGAAGCGATCATACATTGTTTTTAAATTGTCGTTTTTTTTTTTTTTTAAAACTCATTCACTGCCATTGACTGCTATTGATGTCAAAAATTCATTTGAACTATTTCTATTAGTTACATTTGTTTCCCACTTTTGTTAACAAGAGTATGAAAACCTACAAAAACATTTTTTTTATTGTACATTTAGAACAGATATAAAATTTATGATTAATCGTCATAAACTATTGAAGTCATGCGATTAATTACAATTATACATTTTAATCGCCTGGCGCGATTTAAAAAAGAAAAAAGATTATTTTAAAAATTTGCAGCGCCAGGTGATTCAAATGTTTTATCGTAATTAATTGCATGACTTCATGAGTTAACTCACGATTAATCACAAATTTTATATCTGTTCTAAATGTACGATCAAAAAAATCTAGGTTTTCATACTCATGATAACAAAAGTGGGGAAAAATGGTTAAACTAATAGAAATAGTTAAAGTTAATATTTGACGTCTATAATCGTCAATGGCAGTGAATGAGTTAAAGTGTCATTAGAGAGCATTTCAACAGTTTATTAACATGAAATTATTTTTAAAAGCAATGAAATAGATGCTGAACACCGAACATTAAAAACTAAGTTTTTGGAAAATGTATTTATTCATTTTTAAAATTTGTTTTTTGTCTGCCTCCCTGTGCGGCCCAGCAGTGGTTTCCACTGCTCTGTAATATTATACAAATTAATTACATCATTAAATAGAATGTAAAGAAGTCAACTGTTTTTTCTCCCTTTTTTTTATCGGTAGCAATTGTGCTGCTCCATCTGGTGCACACGCCTTGGCCAACTCGGAGCAGTATAATACAGATACTGTATACATGAAGATGGCCACAGCTAAACTACAGTTATATAAATCATTCTTCACAGAAGATGAAGAATATATGTCTATGAGTACAGTTAAATTACCTGCCCACGTGTTGCTCCAAGTCCATCTATGGTGCTTTTCATTGATCGTATTAAGCTAAGCAGATTTTGTTCAGCCAAAAATGTTGACTGTTTTAAATAGACAATATGCATTTCTCTTTGTTTTATATTTAATTCAATGCCATACTTCAACTTGGAGTGGCATTAAATAGCTACCTATCTGCTAAATTGTTGTGAAATGAGTTAACTTGAGTTCACTGCCACCATTCAACGCTTATACCTCAAAAGAATCAGCCGGGGCAAAAAAAACAAACAAAAAAAAAACACCTCTCGAAAAACTCATAAGTTGGGAAACTTGTATCTCAAGGCACCACTCTTGCTTTGGGCACCCTCTTGATGCCAAGCAACGGTTGAGGTGAGCTAAGGAGTTTAGACAAAAGTAGTCCTTTGCTGCCATCTTTCGGCATCATCAGGCAATTACAGTACAGTATAAATCTTAATAAAGAAGTCCTTGCAGATTGCAGGTGTTCAAAAATAAATAAATTCGTACACATCTAGTCCAGTTTGCCCATGGGGCAGTTTAAGAGAGTCTTGTAGTAGTTGATGAATGTTTGTCCAAGGTTCAATGTCGGGGGATCGAGTCCCTAATTCCCATATCTTTTACACTACACGATTTCAAGCATTCCCCTTGAAGCACAGAAATACGACTACATGAAATGGCTTATCACTAAACTCCTCATGAAGGATACGGGGAAAATTCACTTTCTGTCTGAATTATTTCTTTTGGGCCTCTTGGTAACTCCTCGTAAAGGTTAGGGGGAAATTTTGACTTTTCTGTCTGGATTTTTCCTTTCATGATTCAGTGCCTGGTCGTGACGGTAAGATCTGAATTCAAGGCCAAGTTCAATTCTTTTATGAGAAGTCTGCGATTTGCGTGATTGTCAAAAAAAAAAAAAAAAAACGCCAAAATTATTTGTTTTCCAACAATGAGAGAATAGTTAACCCCAACCCCTGACAAGCCCCCCCCCCCCCCCCCAACCACCACCACCACCTGTTTGTGTAGTTGGTGTATTTGTGCGTCTACCACATTGAAGTCGCAGATGCTCATTTATGCATCTGCAATATAACGTCCGCATGTGTAATAAATAGCTACAAAATATTTCCCACCCGACACTAACTTCTAATTTAGCAAGGCAGTGTGACTGCGAGTGTGGAAAAGTTCCTGTGTGATAATGCACAGGTGTCATTCCCTCTTCGGCAACACTTCTTCCTTCCTTTGGCTTCCAGCCGAGCTGATAACATGCACTTTTGTGGCCTTTTTAAAGGCTTGTGCTTTGCATTTTATTGTGTGGACAGTTGAGTTGTGTACATTGTAAAAGAAGACAAAATGTATATTGAAAAAAACGTATTTTGCGCTACTGTTCTTATAGCAAATATATTGTACAGTATTGAGTTCTCAGTAGTTGTGATTCATGCCCTAACTGTGTATATAATAAGAATACTGTATATGCATATCATAGTTTTTTTCCTCTTTGTCTGCGTACGAGTTGTTGCAACTTATTTTTGTGTGTGCAATTGAACCTTTTGACATGACATCGATTGTGTTTGACAGATTTTTTTATTTTTATTTTTTAACGCCAAGCATTAATACTTCATTCTGAAGGGCAATTACTTTCAGCCTCATTTTCGTTTTCATTGTAATGGGTGTTTCTCTTTAATGTCATAATTTGTGCTGTTTACATACTTAACATGTTCAAGTCTGAGCAATATGCTTATTTGAAAGTGTTATACAGTGTGAGTGTTTAAAAAAAAAAAAATTGTATAATGCTTTTAAATTAATTTAAGAAGTTCCGGAAATGTGAAACCTGTTCTTCAAACGGATTATTCTTAATTTTCCTGACCATTTCCCCCCCATAGGTTAAAAACAAAGTAAGCTTGGCATGTTATAGAAAATATGACCTATCTATACTCTTCCCCTCAGTATTTTTTTTAATACATTCTCAATCTCCACATAGATTTTGCCAATTTCCCTAAGAGAACAGAAATGCAAGAATTCAAACTTATTTATGCATGATTTCTCTTGAACACTTTTTAACATTTAGTGCAGCGTTGTTACAGAGGCAAGCAAATGTTACTTGGAATCATTATGGATTTTCACACCCCGGTGACATGTAGCTAACATTTAGTTGCAAAGTTTATAAAAAGAAAAAAAAAGGATTGTTTTTAAGGTTCATGTTTTCGTTAACCACACTAATAGCGTTTGTCTTTTGCTCTGTTGTATAATACTAAAGGTCAGTTACCAAAATGTGACATACACAAACTGGACAGGTGCAGTTTTATTTTAAGTTCTCCCTCATTTCAATGTTTGCAATTGAGTGATTTTACCTTGTATGTGTGGACAGTATGCTAAAGGTTTTTTTTTTTTTTTTTGCCAGCCCAATCAGTTTTTTTTTTATTTGTTACTAAAACAGAAGGAAATAAAAATGATTGTGAAAATAAGAGTTTTGTTTTTATTATTGAACACAGAGTGCTCAACAACGAACATTAAAAAAAACAACAAACTTCTATAGTTTAATACTCAGGCAAGGGATGCGGGTTCCGTGCGGTGAGTGTATTTACTGATTATTGCCACAAAGGGGAGCCAGATTTCGTCTAAAAACAAAACAAAATACAATTTAATGACCAGCAAATTCCCTGCACTTGACTGCGGTTTGCTGCATATGAACTAAATTAATGTAATCAGTTTTTAGTAATTTAACCCTTCACTTATAAATGTGAAATTGTGTGATCATGTTGATAATTAAACTTTTACCGAATAATCTCCATGGTTTATCCAGTAAAAAAATAACTAAACAAAAGCTAAATTAATATAGGAGTTAATTTCAATTTATTTGCATTTGCTCTTTAAGAAAGTTTGTTTTTAAATTGGATTCACATACAGTTCTTATTTAATTCATGTGAAAGACATTTTCAATGTAATCATAAAGTACATTCTTCTTTTTCTGGGTTGCTTCTATCTATCTCTCTATCTATCTCTCTATCTATCTATCGATCTATCTTTTTATTTTCACCGTTTTAATATGAGTGTCAGCAAGGTTTGAATACAGTACAAGTTTTCAATTTGGCGGACTTTATAAACAACCCGGAAACATAGCACAAGAGCCTTAGCCAATAGTGTGCGGGCTGACACGGTGGACGCGACCAATCAGCGCGGTAGTTGCTGAGTTAATGGCCACACAACGTCGGGGTTTGGCTGTTCAGCTTCCTCCAGCTACCATTTAACTGCAACAAAGAAACACGGCAGTCGGGCGCTTGTTCATAACAACGTTGGAATAGCATCGCGGCCCCTAAACGGCGAAGAGGAGAAGACTCGTTTTATTTTTATTTTTTGCCTTCCAAGAAAAGTGACGTTTTGAGACGAGTTGAGTTTCTTCGTGCGGTGAGTGTTTGTGTTTACACTGTGTAGTTGATTCCCTTTGTATTGTTGATGTTTGTAAGTCAATAGGGATAAAGGGAGACGTACTCTCGTGGTTTGTGCTTTTATTTGACGAAAAAAACGTTTTTATTCTATTCTTGAGCTACCTAAAGAGTCCTCTGTGTGAGATGCAAAGTTCAATGAAGCTAAACTGGGAAACGGTTTCACTCCGGGGACTACAGTTACAGTATAGCCCTTAGGGGTCCCCTCATCCTTTTGGTGTGTTTGTGAATCCCAAGCTGATAAGCAAACATCTGCCGTATTTTTGTGCTCACTCGAGCCACCTGTTCAAATAAGAGAAAAAAGACACATAATAATACACTGTTCTTCTCACTCGCACTACTACAGAGGTGTTGATTAACAATTTGTAGTTGGAACTACATTGCACCATCCTAAAAGTCGTATTTTGCCTTTCTAATGTCCAATTTTTATTTGAAGACATTTGTAAATGTAGTTGTTTGGAGACTGACACTGATACTTTAGATCATGGACCAACTGTCACCAAAAGGGAACCATGCGGGTGATATCGTCCAGAACGACCTGCAAAAGATGAAAATCTGCGATATAAAGAGACCATATGTAAACATTTTGAATATAGCTTGAACCCACTGCCACGCTTTAAACACAATGCAATTTATCAAAACACACTTATTCCACCCTGCTTGTTCTAACTCACACAAAAGGCAAAGTGTGCTTGAATTTCCTGTGAAACAGACACATGAAACAAAAGAGAATTAAACATTGCATATTTAAACACTAAAATGTTCAACCAAGCCATATTATTGAATCTAATGAAAGTCTGCTAGCTTAATGCTAACTTGTAATGCGAAATGCCATAAGCAGGACAACGGAAATTAGCATAGATGTTACGGTAATTATAAACCTTTACACAACTGCAACTTTAACTCACAAACACAGCACACAACAATATTTATTGACATTATCCTTGTGTTCAGTGAGAACAACGACTTATTCTTGCTGATACTCAGTTGAGGATCTTCTCTTCTTGTTTATTGTTATTTCCGCCGCATCTCTTCCAGTATACCTCGGTGCTGCTCGACATGTTGCGGCACAACACTTTTGTAAACCCATAAAAACACGGTCATTCATACCCAATGGCGACAACTAATGCCTGAGCTAACAGCCAACTATGTTCTCATTCTCTGACACACACGTCAATCACCAGGATAGGTCCCGCCCTTTAAAGTCACATACAATGAAAATCACTGATATTACAGAGTAGAACGTGAGGACAACGTGACAAAAATAATATCTCTGTCGAATCCGATTTTACTCAGAAGGAATTTGATCGCTCTTTCTCACTACAATGCTCCGCTTGTATCGTTTTCTATGTCTATTCTATTTTAGTTAATCCAAAATCTTAAGTGAGCTGTAAGTACATTTAGCACATTACATTTAATGTCAGCTAAATGTAGTTCTGAGGTCTTTGTTTTTTTTTGTTTTTGTTTCCTGGAGAGCTCAGTATTGTTCATCGGTAATTTTACCGATTTGACATGTCATCATCATTGCTCTCTCTTTTTTTTTTTTAATAAAAAAAAACTAAAACTAAGGTTAACTAAGGTCTTTTAACAGTGAAGCATGATGAGGATGTGGTTTGATGAGGATGTGGTTTGTACTATCACCGAGGTACCTTGCATGAATAATGATACCTTCACTTAAGGCCACCTTTTTTTACTTTTTTACCACTGTCAGCCATTAACGCAGCGGGGGTTGCCAGGGGTCGAGCGGAACACACACTTTCAGTGTTCAAATCAGCGCATCATGGATTTGCAATCTGAACCTTCGGATTTGCAAATAGATTTGCATCGTGGGCACAATGCACTTTTCAAGGATGGAATCAGTCCTTGCACTGCTACAAGTGCTCGGGTCCCTCTGCGGCTACCTTGACATTTACTCCCGTGTTCTATACGAGGTGGGGAAAGCGACAAAGACGCGTAAAAGAGTAAAGGCAGGAAAGAGGAGTAGAGGGAAGAAGAACTGATTGGCATCAAGTGCAAGAGAGGAACAGGATTCAGAAGATGTAGATTAAATGATTACAGTCAACGAGATTCAAATGAAAGCAGTATCAGGAGAATGGGAATCAACCACACCCATAAAAGTGTGTGTGCGTGTGTGTGTGTGTGTGTGTGTGTCTTCTGCTTGATAGATAGCCCGTCATGATGGGGGGTTGTGGGACTGAAAGATGGAGGAGGGGTGTTGAAATTGTGACAAGGAGTCATTTGTCTGTCTATACAATCAGACCAGCCGGTCACTACAGTGGGGGGTGGGGCGGTTGGGGGGGGGGGATCAGCTGCTCACCATCCGCTGCACCCCCACCTCATTTCACTCTTAACTTATCACTTGTCTCCATTTTGTCAAAACAAAACATTTCTTTCTCACACCAGCACAACTTTATACTCGCGTCCTTCCGATCCTCATCATCGTTGTGACCTTTGCTGATGCCGCTCGCTCCCTTCACATTTAAACCACTTGAAAACTACTGTGCTCATAATTATTCAAATTTCATGTATTTTATTAAATCCTTCACCTCACAGCTGAAGTACTTTCACTTTCTACATGCGTCGCTGCTTGCAAGACCTAAATGCCGTCGTTTCAGAAACTTACAGTGAATAATGCACTTGCATACATCACAGTTCATGATTCGTACATCCCCTGATTTTCAGATTTTAAAGATAAAAAAAAAACGTTAGTCGTACTGTTGCCCCCCACATGTTTTTTTGGGGAAAAAAAATCAAAATGTTTTGTCCCCCAACCCCCCCCCCCCCTTTATAACATATAGGGTAGGCAAGGTAAAAGTGTTGAAGACAAAAGTTTAACAGTGTTCAAAAGCAAAGTAAAAAAGAGAAGAAAAAGTAGCTAACTAAAATTACGAAAAGTACGTATTTGTGCCAGGAAAAAAAAATCTGCGAAAACTTGATTTTAAAATCTGGATTTAAAAGCATTTGCACTTGCCTGACTTCACTCCTGTTTCTCATTCCATTTGGGTGCAGCATAACAGCTAAATGCTGCTTCACCATGTTTGCTTTAAAAGGAACCCCGACCGTAATGACAAGTTTGCTTTATATTATTTATTTGGTTGTTACTAACTTAACTATGAGATTCATTTTTCAAAAGTTTGATACATTTTGTAGAAACTTTATTTGGACGTAGGCCGCCATTGTTATTTACGTCGCAACGCATTCAGTGCGTAGTGACGAAGAATGGCGGCAAGCTCTCTGCCGAGCAACGGGGAACGCCAATAAAGAAAGCAAGGTAAGTCTCCGTAGCGTTCCTAAAGGGACATCAAAACGCATGAATGCATCTGGTGAATGACGAGAGCACGGCGTGGGGGAGGGCGACTCTCCCGATCGCGTGTTGTTTCTTTAGGAACGCTACAGAGCCTACCTTGCTTTCTTTAAAGGCGTTTCACATTGCTCGGCAGAGAGCCTGCCGCCATTCTACGTCGCTACGCACTGAATGCGTTGCGACGTAAACACCAATGGCGGCGCACGTCCAAATAAAGTTTCTACAAAATTTGTTCAACTGGAAATGATTTTTGAAAAATGAATCTCATAGTTAACTCTTTGACTGCCAAAAACGTTAAATAACGTTTAGTAAAATCCTATGGAGGAGTGCCAAAGACGTTAAAAGACGTTTGTTTCAAAACAGAGGTGAAACTAACCATTTTCTATTGTTGATTACTGAAAAACGGAATAAGGTAGAAACAAACTTTTTTTTTCTGATGAAAGATGAGGGTCCAATCTTTCATTTGGTAGTATGTGTGTTTCCATAGTCCAAACACAACATTTTCTGTGGACCTTGCAAGATCAGTCAAAATGCTTAAATCAGCTGGCACTGGCGACAACCCGTTTCCGAAAACGTCTGGCAGTGAAAGAGTTAAGTTGGTAACAACCAAGTAAATAATATAGAGCTAACTTTTCATTACAGTCGGCGTTCCTTTTAAACTCTGTGCTCCAATAATTGACCTGAGTCTGCAGAATGTAGACTATAGACCAGGGGTGGGCAAACTCAGTCCTCAAGGGCCGGACGGAGTCCTGCAGGTTTTGGAGGTTTCCCTCTTCCAACACAAGCTGATTCTAATCAACAGGATCATTATCAGGGATATGCATAGCTTGCTGATGAGCTGATCATATCAGCTGTGTTGGAGAAAGGAAACCTGCAGGACTCCGAGGGCACTCGAGGACTGAGTTTGCCCATCCCTGCTATAGACTGTTTATCAACAGTTTTTGAAGAACTTTTGAGGTTTAAATATCCCCCAATATATTCCAGTGGGCGTCAATTATATGCAGATTTTCACTTTTTGCAGGCTGGCCCAATCTCGGTGCCCTGACTGTATTTACAGTACAGTATTTAGCAGTGTGCTTTCGGTATAGTACAGTATGTTGTGCTGCAACATGTAGTATTGCTTTGCTCCCATCTTGTGGCATCTTGGTGCCCAGGAACTATCTTGAAACGATGTGAGAGTTTTTTTGAAACGATGTGAGAGTTTTCATGTAGTGCTTTGCCGCCATCTATTATTTGCAGATTTTTGTTATCCGGGCAGCGCTCTGGCCATTTCACGAGAAAACTGTATATGCTATTGAATATTTTTAGAATCAATTATTCTATTGATTATTTAATCAAATCATCGGACAAATATTTATTTTGCACTAAAGCGTATTACAAAACTTTTTTTTCCCTGTTGTTTATTTGTTTAACAACAATGACGCAATGCCACACCACAGGGATTTACAGTGGTACCTCGGAGTTTGAACATAATTCGTTCCTGTGAAGTGTTCAAAGTCCGAATTCCCATAGAAAAGAATCTAGATGCAATTAATCTGTTCCCAAACTCCAAAAACAGAAAATTCCTATTTTTAAATTCTTTTCAAGCATGAGCTCTCGCACGTGCTCACGGAGCAGGTCGGCTCTTGGCGCCAACCTGAAAGTGTCTGTGATAACCTGCTGATCCTTCACAGGATTAACCCGTCAGGTCACTCGGAGTAACTCACACATGTACAGTTGGTACCTCGGAGTTTGAACATAATTTGTTCCTGCGACGTGTTCAAAGTCCGTATTGTTCAACCTCCGAAATATTATTTCCCATAAGAAATAATGTAAATGCAATTAATCCGTTTCCAAGCCCCAAAAAACAGAAAATTCCCATTTTAATTTCTATTTATGATTTTTACATTTTGAGTACAGTACAGTATTTAAACAATAAAAAAATACCTTACTTTTTTTGTTGCGGTGTGATGGCATCAGTGAATAAAAAATGCTATGTTAATGCTAGCTTTAGTTCAGTGCTGAGTTTGTGTATTTACATTGGGCATATTGTTTGACTACTAAGCGGTCCTTGCGTGCGTTGTTTAACGTCAGGCACGTTGTTGAACAGCTAAGTGGGTCCTCGTGCCAGTATTTACAGAAGTAGTCACGGTAGTTACAACTGCGCGATAATCTCCTTCCTAATTCCACTGTGGTTCGTAGTACTGTATGTTTTTCTTTGCTGCCACTGGCACTGTTGTCTTTCTTTGGGCCCATGGCGAAGAAAATTGTCGTGGAAAAATCTAAATGCGAGTATGAAGCACCTCCGGGAGTATTCACGATCTGACTGGAAATGCTGCATCGTCAAATCTACCGCAACGCGAGCATTCGGCATTACTCGGCTTCGCTCGGCTTCGCTCGGCTTCCTGTTTTCAAGATCCGTTCGGCTTAGCTTGCTTTGCTTTGGTGTTGGAACGCTGAAAATGAGTTCAAATTCCGAGGCATTTTTTACTCCGATTTTTTGGGTTGAAGTCCGATGTGTACGAGTTCTGAGACGTTCAAACTCCGAGGTTCCACTGTATGTTGTACCCACTAACATTTTAAAACTGTTTTGATTAAACTATTTTGATTAAACACAAATCTGCTACAGAAACCACAGAATAATTACTGCTGAGAGGCTGAAATTGAAGAGGATTGCTGCAGTTTTAAGTAAAATAATGGATCTAAAGTTGTTGATTAACTTGATGATGGATTTTTTATTGTTGATAATTCGATGCATTTTGACATCTCTAATGTTTGAATGAGAGGTGAAACGTCTTCTACGGTAACCAGAACAGTACAGTTGTGCTCGATTCATTGCCTTGAATGTACTGTAGGAATGAAACTCTTCACAGGTTCGTTGAAGGTTTTTACCATGATACAGGGATGTGATTTTTTCCGCTAATTCGCGGAATTCCGCTTTTTATACCCCCCCCCCAAAAAAAAAAATCAGATTTTTTTTATTTTATTTTTATTTTTTATTTTTTTTAGTAGTTCATTGTATATGCACATGACTCCGACAGATAACATCTTCTGCTATAACAAAGACATTTGTGGTATGCTCTAATATGAGTTACATTTCATTTGGTCATGATACAATTATTTGTTCATGAAATTTGAACTCTTCAACATTATTTATGTGCTAACTTAGTAATCACATTAGTTAGATATGATGATATTCTCAGTGATAGTTTTTAAAAGCAAAGGCAGTCCAATGTTTTTGAATGTGACTGATTTTGAGTTGACTAAAACTGCCATTTTATATGGGATAGTTCAATATACATTGAAAATTTATGCTGTTGTTTTGTCTATTTCTTTGTCATGTGAGTGCATTGAAAGTACTTAAAAACACGGAAAACCCATGAGCCCCCCGTGCCCCCCACTGCCCTGGACCTAGCTGGGTGCCAGCGGCCCCCAGACCCCCGGCTAAATTTTCAGATAATTTCACTTTGGTCAAATCACATCCCTGATGATATCTATGCTAATTTCTGTTAGCCTGTCTATGGTACTTCACATTATTCGTTAGCGTTAAACTAGCATGCTTTCCTTTTGTGGAAATGATACGGTTTGGTTGAACACTTTGACGTTCATAACAATGTTCGCCTCTTGCGGGTTCACTGTATTACTGTAAGAATGTTCGTCATTGTTGATTTTACTTTCCTATCGCTTGCCTTTTTGTTGGCTCGTTTAGACATTTCTTCAGAGATCAGATTCTTTTACCTTAAAGCAAGCCTCATTTTTTTTCTTTGGTTAAATTACAGTCTGACATATGCAACATTAACGGAAGTACTGACATTGATAACAGAATAAGCACAATAGTGTAATACTTGGAATAAGCACGATGGTGAAATACTTGTGAGAGCCTTTCCAGGAAAGTCTTGCGGAAACAAAATGACTTTATCGGCTAATATGTAAAACCAAGTTAGTCGGCGTCTTTACTGTCACGCACAGATTACATGTGACTTTTGGTCTATTTCTGATTCTTGTGAGTCGTTTTTCCATCTGATGTCATTATTTTTAATGATTTAATTTCTCCCACCCTCCCCCACTGTGTTTGTTGTGTGGCACAGGAAGCAGACTCAAAAGATCAGATCCGGCAAAGCCCTGAAATTAGACTCAGTCGAGGTGCAAATAAATGATCACCACAATTTGTGTCAGATGCTGAGGAAAGCGTGGATCTAAGCAACATTGGTTTTCACTGAAGCGCCGATCACTTTTAGTTTCTCGGAAAAGTCCGAAAATCCTTCCTAAATTGTCAGCTCGTTTTTTTTTTGCCAAACACAAATGTGTTTGTTGTAATGTCAGATAGAGAAAAGCAGTTATTGATCTGGTTGTGTTACGGGCCGTGGGGGGGAAATGGGCCGCTGAGTCCCGGAGGCTCAAAGGTGCATTACGGTTCCGCCCGCGGTTCACCACGGATGCCGGTACGTCTCACCGCGTTCCGATGGGGTCTGACACGTTTTTCACGTTCTGTCAAGGATTTCTACAGATGGCCCCGTTGGAGTCGAATTAAGTTCCCATGTTGGGCCCTGCTTCAGAGTCGGTGTCAGCGTAGGGGAACTCTTACTGATGCTCAGTAAATGTTTGATATTTTTAGTTTTCAATGTAATTCATGGATCCACCTTTTCTACAAAAAAATGCTAAAAGAGCCCGTTATTCACATGCACACTGCACATTTCTCTCTGTCGATATCTCTCGATCTTGGTGTCTCACTCTTTCCCGCTCTCCCTCTCTCTGTGTCTGGCCCTCTGTCGCTGTCTTTCTGTTACTCTCTCCATGTCTATCTTTCTCTCTCTCTGTCTGTCTCTCTTTCTCTCTCGCTGTCTCTCTTTTGCGCTCTCTCTCACTCTGTATTTCACTCTCTACCTCTATCTCTGTCTTTTCTCTCTCTTTCTCTCTCGCTGTCTCTCTTTTGCTCTCTCTCACTCTGTATTTCACTCTCTACCTCTATCTCTGTCTTTTCTCTCTCTTTCTCTCTCGCTGTCTCTCTTTTGCTCTCTCTCACTCTGTATTTCACTCTCTACCTCTATCTCTGTCTTTTCTCTCTCTTTCTCTCTCGCTGTCTCTCTTTTGCTCTCTCTCACTCTGTATTTCACTCTCTACCTCTATCTCTGTCTTTTCTCTCTCTTTCTCTCTCGCTGTCTCTCTTTTGCTCTCTCTCACTCTGTATTTCACTCTCTACCTCTATCTCTGTCTTTTCTCTCTCTTTCTCTCTCGCTGTCTCTCTTTTGCTCTCTCTCACTCTGTATTTCACTCTCTACCTCTATCTCTGTCTTATCTCTCTCTTGCTGTATCTCTCTCGTGCTCGCTTTTTTCTCTTTCTCACTCTCTCTCACACACGCTCTCTCTCTCTCTCTCCCCCTCTGCTCGCTGTCTCTCTCTCTTTCTTTTTTCTTTTGCTCTTTCTTTCGCTCTTGTGCTCTCTCACACTCCCTCTGCTCTCTTTCCTTCTCGCTCTCTCACTCTCGCCGTCTTTTGTTCTCTCTCTTTTGCTCTCTCTTACGCTCTCTCGTTGTCTCTGTCTTTCTTACGCTCTCTGTCTGTCTGTCTTTCTTTCTTTTGCTCTCTTACACTCCCTAACACTCTCTCCCGACCTCTCTCATATATAAGCATTATGTATGTATGTAACGGCAGGCATTATAGGTAAAGAAAGTAAATGACTTTAGGCAGCAGGTATGAGATGACGATATTTCCTGTGACTGTCACACTACAGACCACTTCCTAGCATGACTATTGTAACAGTATTGCTATTACGTCGGTACTGTGAAGTGTAGTTGCAAATACCCCGTCGGCTCAGTTTCTCATTCACACCATGACTGCCTTGGCAAATGTTTTGACAATTTCAAGATCTTGCCGGGCATTCGCTGCAATTCACGGCCTGTTACGTTTGCACATCCCGCCCTCCTGCGTTGTTTCACACAACCATCCAACCAACCATCGTTTTTGTCCCTGGTGGGATGAATCGGCGCTGTCGGGAACATAGTGTAAATGTGGCCTTAGGGAGTTTATCCTTGCCGCCGTTGTCTATTGGTGTCCTCGTTTGTGTGGAGGACACTTCTTAGACCTTCTCCATATGTAACGGGCCTTGCTATAGCGTCTGTTGTGAGTTGGCACTTTAGAAACAAAACTGAATAGAAGAACAAAATTTGGATTGTCAACTACTGACTCACTTCTAAATCACAAGCAAAAAAAAAAAAAGCATGTGTGGACTATTGCATGAATTCAATATTCCCTTAGTGGGGTAGATTGATTCTCAATACGAAGAAAAAGAATGCCGACTAGCATCCCGGAACAGGTTGCACTCTAAATAATAACCGTATAAATGTGTGTGGTGTACATCAATTTATATCATTAAATGGAATGGGAATGTGAGTGTTGTTGTTTGCTCTTTTCTTCACCTTGACTAAGTGCTAACAAAGTATGTGACTCCTGTGTACGCGCGAGTGCTGAAGCAGCTGACTCATTGCAATGAGACAACACCAAGTCATTTTGTAGTTCATGGTACTGTGAGCATAGAGTGGCAAATGTGCTTCTTCTTTTTTTCTGTGGATGACGCTGTGTTACTGCTTACGGTTTTAGGGTCCCGGTTGTCACTGCTCAGTCCTCAGCATGTGTGATGTGATTTCAGGACAGGTTGTAGCAGGTTTTCGGCAAACATCCTGCTCTCTAAAGACATAGCCTTCTCATCTCAATACAAATCGTCATGTCCACTCTCGTTACATGTTGTTTGGCTCCCGGACAGTCCCAATCATCCCTTCTGACGTCTCTTCTGATCGGACGGTATGTGCGAATCAGCTTGTGGGTTCCTGCAATGTGAGCTCATTTACATATAAATGATGGTAGTGTCTGAGTTGGCGTTCTCTCGTTTATTTTGTCGTGAGTCATTTTGTGTATGCGTGTTTCCTCTGTATTGGATGTGCTTCGGCCTGCCTTTGATGTCCATGGCTTTCCTGACACTGTAGCGATGGCGTTTCCATTTCATGTTGGTAGGAAGAGCAGGCTTTTGATGGTTTTGGCTACGGACCCAAACACTTGAGATATTGAGAAGAGGAACATATGAGTTTATTTTGTTCTGTATGCAATGTCACATTGGAAATGGAAACAATAGAATTTTACATCCGAGTCTCTCTTAGGAGTTCTCCCATCTCATCCATCTTTCAAGATTTTGTAACAAGAATCTGTGCTGGCGTCTTCCTATGTACCCACAAATAGACCAGACTGCACTCCTCCCACATTCCTCACACCAAGGTAAAACTAATATTAGCCATTTTCGTAGGCTTTAGAAGCGAAGGCAACCCCCAAATTTTTCTTTACAATATTATGTTCTTTGCAGCTTCGCCAGTCTAAACACGGTAATCTGATTAATATTGTGTTTGCGGAATACGTATGTGTTATAAGCAGCTAAATCCACCCGTATTTATCCATCTCAGGGAGTGGCCATTTTGCCACTTGCAAAATGACATCACAGTTGCTCAGGTAGAAAAGCGCTCTATAAATCTGATGCATTATTATTATTATTATTATTATTATTAACTACCAATCATAGCTCTGTGTCAATTGTCTATTTATTTGTTTATTTATTTAAAAAAAATACATTTTTAAAATGCATATATATTTATTATAACCTGTAATAGTAGGTCACAGGGATGTGATTTTTCCGCTAATTCGCGGAATTCCGCTTTTTTTATCCCCCCCCCCAAAAAAAAATCGATTTTTTTTTTATTTTTTTTTTATTTTATTTTTTTTAATTTTTATTTTTATTTTTATTTTTTAGTAGTTCATTGTGTATGCACATGACTCCGACAGATAACATCTTCTGCTATAACAAAGACATTTGTGGTATGCTCTAATATGAGTTACTTTTCATTTGGTCATGATAGAATTATTTGTTCATGCTTCCCCCCCACTGGGCACTGCCCTGGACCTAGCTGGGTGCCAGCGGCCCCCAGACCCCCGGCTAAATTTTCAGATAATTTCACTTTGGTCAAATCACATCCCTGTAGGTCAGAACTCATGTAGTCTGTATAGCTAATAGTGTTAGCATTGTCTCAAGCTTTTTTGTAGTTGATGCTAATTTGACGAAAATTTAGTTGAGTGTGGGCTTTACCTGCCGGTTGAGTAGAAGCACCTGTGGCTAAAGCCAAACTGTGGCAGCTTTTTTACTTTATGGACCTATATTTTCCACCACTGTGCAATTGTCTGCGGATTACTGAACATAAGATTTTGGCAACAAAGATGGAGCTTGACTTTGCAGTCCCGTGGTGCCTTGCTGCTGGTATGAACCTTTTAAGACATGCAGGCTAGTGACCAGGGCTGTGCAAAATTCAGAATTTCAAAATTCAATGGATGAATTTAAATTTGAAGTTAGCATCACTCCCACATGATGTTGAACTGAATTTATATTACAGGAAGTGGAATTGAATTCAATGCAATTCAGAGAAACTGATTCTCATCACATTTAAGTGAGAATGAGACGGTGTGTTTCACTCGTGTGCTCCAAACAAAATGTCCAAAATGTTGGGCGGCCAAGACTTGATAAAGCGAACTAACCAACTATTCTGTGATGTGGCTAATTTCAACTCCCCCCCCCGATTTTTTTTTTTTTTTCAATTTATGTTGAGCGATTATGATTTTATAGCACTTTTTATAAATATTTTTGCATTAAGTACAGTATCGACCATTTTGGACAGTCACGTGATCATCGTGACGTGTCGTATGCGTAAAACACGCATATATGACATGGCCAATCACGAGGAATGATTGCGTCCCGCAGCGGACATCAAATGTGGAGTTTTGCCTTATAGCAAAGAAGCACTTCTTCAAAAGCAACGCAGCCACGGAGGACTCGCCAAAGATTTGTATCCAGCCGAAAGCTGTGAAAGTGGCCGAGTCATTCAGCCGGCCGGCTCCTAGCGAGTCGAAGTTGGGGACCGTCTACAAGTTGCATGTTACAGAGGCTCATATTACCAGTCAAGTCACCATTGACATTGTTCACTCTGGAAATTTTATTTGTGGACGGTCCCTAACCTGGCCTGTAAACATCCGGGTGACTTTTTTGATACTTAATTGGTTTAAAAGAAAATTCAGGGAATAAGATGTCAGAGATAGTTAGATACTCTTTAGCGATAGATACTCTTTGTACACAATGCCTTATCCAATACTGGAAAATGAGTTCTAAGTCTTGTCTCGCTTTAATGTGAATAAAATCCAATTACTATACTTAACAAACTATTTACTATATGGTAAGTATTATTTTAGTACATAAAGTCCTTACAGTAATTGTATGAAATTCATGTTGTAAGTAGGCTTATATTCCGTAAAGCTTCATTAAATACACTAGGTTTGCATCATATATTTCTTTGAATTTCAATTCTACTTGCTGCGATTAAAATTTGAACTGCAACTCTGCTTCCTGTTTGCCACCTCAATTGGAATTTAGGTGTTATTCTCAATTCAATTCCGAGTGAACTAGCCGTAGCGACTTGGAGCTAACCGCTATGCTAATCCACTACCATCTTATTCTTAGCATGCCGACCCGCGCAGACGTTTGAAGACGGTGTCCGCTCGATCAGAACCCTTCTATTGTTATATGGTACAACACATCATCCATAGAGCAGCGTTGGGTAACATAATTTCAATAGAGAAAACTCACTCTGTTATCTGAAACACTTCTTTTCTTACCTCATGACATTTCAGTGTCATCGGGTCAAAAACGGACAGATTGTAGTGATGGACTCGGCCAATGCTGCAGGGATATCCTGTGTTTAAAAAGTGTGCGGGTGTTTGTCTGTCAGCCTCCCAACCGCTCCCCTCATTTTCTCTTTGTGTCTTTCTGTCTACCTTTTTGGGCCACCATTATGGTGCCGAGTCTCATGAATATTTACATCTTAGAGGGGAAGTGTCAAGGGAGACCATGTGTGGCTGGCCTTTCCTAATTATGGTGATGGGCTTCTTTAGAAGGCCACACGCACAATTCCAATTAGATAACACTTACTAAGCTTTAAACAAATCAAGCTGAACAGCATCAGATGCATGCAGACACACACACACGCCCCCCAGCAGAGAGTTGATAATAGTGCAGCTGGGGCTTGCAGCTGCTTCTTCGGTTATTGTCTAACAGTGAGCTAAATGATGGGCACAAACTTGGCAGATGAGTCATTAGAGACGCGCGTGTTCTGTTGTCGTGCCATGAAAAAATATCTGACAGTGATGAATAGAAGTGTGATTCACGTTGACGGGCACAGCTGAGGATGGGCGGGGGGGGTGGGTGTTTAAGAGAGGAAAGACGTTCAAGAGGAGAAATGATTGGGGGTGGGGGGCAGTCAGACAAGAGTCACAGGGATGCAAAATGAGATGTAGAGCCAGAAAAATTGAAGCAGCTTGTATTGGTTAGTGTGGGCAGAGAGAGAGAGAGAAAGAGAAAGAGAGGAAGGAAAGACTGGTGAGCAAGCGAGCATCAGCGGGAAGGAGTGCTGGAGTGAGTCATTTTAGACAAGAAAGATGGCAAAGGATGAAGGTGACTGATCACAGGACACACGTCGGGAAATGTGGGCGAAGGCGGCAAGGCCCAACAAGGCAGCATGAGCGTGATAATAAAAGTGATAGGAAGCTGCAAATAGATACGACTGCACAGGTGAGACGAGAAGATCAGGAATCCAAGCATCAGCGTACTGATTCCCAGAATATAAAATGGAAATATGATAATAAATCATTGATAGAGATGGTTTGGTGTGTATATGTAATCAATTATTCAACTGTGATCAAGGCATCAATGATGCTTGAGGCTAATTCCCATTCCTTTTTTTATTTTTTTTTTAACTGAGCGATCAGAGCAAAGTCAACAGTGGACTAGCCTCAGATATAGTTATGCATTATAAATGGTTTTGAATGTAACAATGGAAAATGTGCTTAATCTTCTGAAATATGATCATGTCCTCTTTATGGGAGACTTTAATATTCACGTGTGCTGTCCGGAAAAACCATAAAGTTGAGTTGAGTACTGTTTATCCGCGTTGTCACTTGCTCTTCTTGCCCGGTGCGCTGATTCGCCAGCTAACAGCCAATCGCAATGATCAAATGCGCCCGACGCCGATGTCGAATTTGCTGGAAACGCCAGGCCTTTAAGCATACACATTTCAGCAAAGATAAGTTTGTTGTTTTGACAATATGGTGTCTGTGTTTAAAATGGCGAAGAGGTTCTGTTGTCCTTCTGTTTGGGAACTTGTGGTCACAACATCAGGCATGTCTTGCACGCCACCACACATAAGCTTTCATCAGGGCACTTCACATCCTCAGAGCGGAAACCGGAGTGCCGCTGCACCCTGTGAGGCTTTGCCGCTGTATAGCCAGACATAACGGCTAGAATTAGGAGCAGTCTCAAATTGAAAGGCCCCAAACATGTGGAACAGCCCACAGTTTGATGAGGTGTGTCATCAGTCTGAGGGGAGTAGAGCCCACCTTGCGTACATGTCTGCATGCACTTGTAACACTTATTTTTAGATGTGCTTTGTAGGTCACATTATGGAGTACATTAATCCTCCCGCTAAGGGGCCCTCATGCGAATAGCGAAAAATGTAACACCCCAAAAAGGTTTATAATTGTTCATTTTAATAGATGAATCTTTAAATGCACCAGAAACTATATGACCTCAAAATACTTTGTCATTTTAACCCTGGAGAACCCACGGGGTCAAATTTGGCCCCTATAAATTCTGCTACTCAAATAACAAAGACCTTCTTTTTTTTTTTTTTTTTTTACAAATTTAACTTCAAAAGTCCAGAGTGCCACTTCTGACCCCTGCATGGGGCCATCTAGTGGATGAATATTGCACTTACATGAGCCAGAGTGGTGGTGACAAGATGGCTGGCAACATGCTGTTTTGTTGAGCTGGAAATCAATCCAAACAAAACCACCTTCTCAGCAAACCATAAGGTGGTAAAATAGTGTTTTTTTTGTTTGTTCATCTATTTCATATCATGTTGCAAAATGCCTAGGAGTATGTTTTATATATATATTTTGATAAATTAGCAACTCTGAGCTAGTTAAAAAAAAGGGTTAAAATTGAAAAAACATATATTTTGGTGTTCAGTGAACTTATAGCAGTCATTTAATGTATAATTCATAATTTTCCAAAGAAAAAAAGGGTCCTGGGGTTCTCCAGGGTTAAACTCATTTACATACTCATACAGCCCTACTGCTAATAAATGGTCTTACAGTTGACGACAGCGATTGACACCCTACTCACATGGCGGGATTTGCGTCTATAGAGATGTCGTCTGCGTGCACACGTCACTGCTGCTATGGACAGGCGTCCACTGATAGCGCCAAGTTTATAACTAGCTTTCAGTAGACGTTATTTGCGTCAATATGGCAATTAGCGCTGGTGTTTGTAAATTAGAGGCTGTCTATCAATGAGGATGCGTATTATTACCTCGTTTAAATTTGTGCAAATAGCGGCGCAATGAAACACATTCTGTAACGGTTCCTAAGGAATTTTATCATCTGTGCGTGCTTTGTGAATGAGATGTAAACCTTTAGTGGATTTGGCCCTTAGTATTGAGACAGCCCCTTATAAGTTTCCATTTGTATTGTTCCTGTATTTTGCTCTTTCCATGTGAGTATTTTTTCCAGACATCATCTGTTTACATACAGGTGTGGACAGAACCGTGTTGATAATGAGACGGCTGCTGTATTTCATCATCATCTAGTCAACACCTTTTGCTGTGTGAGTCCGAGAGAGAGAAAGAGAGACATTTTCCATACCACTTGTCGGGCATGACACAAATTCAGCTTTTAGGGAGGCAAATGTGTGTGCATGAGAAATAGATCGCGAGAGGAATATTTGCATTTATGAAAGGGAAAGAACAAGTAAAGCAGTGGGAAGGATATTGAGGCCATAAGGCTCACATAGCACAGCACTTCTGTCATAGGTTATGACTTATTTATTCCTTTTATACTTTGACACTTGGCAAGGATCTGGGGCAGGAGGAAGGGTGGGTGGGGGGTTTGGGGATTGTGGGGGTCGACATTCTTCCTCCCTCAATATCTTGGTTAGGAAAGAACAGCTGTTACATTTAAATGACATGTTGTGGCAGTGCGTTGAAGAATGCCATAAGAAAATCATCAGTTAGCTACAGGGGGGGCCGAGGTTGGTTGGTTTGCGTCTGAAACAGATCTCGGCGATCGTCTTGAATAAGTTAAAGACACCGGAGGTGGCGGTGTAACCGGAGAGTCGCGGGTGCGCGGACTTGAAAGAAAAGTAGCAGGAATACGCATCCAAACCTCGGTGAGCTAGCAAGACTTCCTGGGCGTGATGTGTTTTATTTGGCCCCAGGGAAGCGTTTGCTTCTGTCAAGGAGAAAGAGGCTGCGGAGGAGATATGGAAACGATGCAGGAGATGATAAGACACTCATTATTCTGGTCCTATTTTTGGCTCTATATTCCCACTCTCATTCTCACGCTTACAGTGGAGACGTCATCCATGTAGGCCTGCTTCCGACTTGGATCTGACATGCATGCCAGTCTGTGTGAGTGCTTATCCTGTATGTCTTTAGTTGTCATGGAAACGTTATACTGTATCAAGGTATTTGGGTGGGACCTTTTTGTTTTCAAAAGGAGAAAATTCAGAACAGTAAGTTCTTGACGAGGAGATTTGGTATAACTTCAGTTTTTATATTTACATTTTTCACATTACATTTTTTTTTTAAGTCTGGTGACAAAAGTCCTTATCACTCTGTATGCTTGTTTGTTTAAACTAGAGCTGTCAAACGATTACATTTTTAAATCATATTAATCACATCTCAGACTTTTTTATTAACTCTTTGATTGCCAGACGTTTTCAGAAAAGGGATGCCGTGGGTGCCAGCCGATTTATACTATGGACTATGGAAACACACATACTGCCAAAACAAGATTGGACTCTCATCTTCTATCAGAAAAAAAAAGTTTGTTTCTACCTTATTCCGTTTTTGAGTAATCAACAATAGAAAATGGTTAGTTTCACCTGTTTTGAAAAAACGTCTTTTAACGTCTTTGGAACTCCTCCATAGGATTTTACGAAACGTTATTTAACGTTTTTGGCAGTCAAAGAGTTAATCACGATTAATCACTTAATTAAAAAGGTTGTTTTTTTTTATCCAAAAAGTTTTGTCCACCAAATTTGAAGAGCACCTGTTTAGTGTTAATTCTTTCGACATGTAATGTTATGAGGAAGTCTTTCCAATTTTTTGATCCACTGCACATGCTCATCATCCTCTTTTTCTGATCAGTTAAATACTTGCATAATTTAAAATGGAACCAAAAATGACCCCAATATTTTGACATGACCAAATATTTAAAATGTCATACACAAGCAATTATTAAATGCTTTACTTTAATGCATGTCGTTATGTTTATTGCTCAAACACAACCCGTGCTACCTTAAACGTAGCCATCCGCTGTCAAGATAAAGGATAATCTGTGGTCAAAATTAATAGTGTGATTAATCTAAATGAATACATAATTAATGCAATTTTTTGGGGGATTAATTAATCAGTTAACGCTTTAACTTTGACAGCACTAGTTTAAACATAAAAAACATACGAGTGCCCAATTTGGAAATTTGACACAATGGAATCTTGGACCATGAAGATAAATAACATTCTACGTTGGTCCCAACTTTAAAATTGGTATTATGATTATTATTATTATTTTTTAGGTCTTTTTGCTCATTCGTTCTTCTACCGCCCACCAACATGACACAAAACAGAATCAGCCCATCAAATGTCCTAAATGCCTTTTGCCGTCACACAATTGATAAATGACACAAGGGCAGACCAACGTGGAGATGAGCCGAGGCAGGACAGACGCGGCGAGAACAACACCTGCGCAGTTTCTAATCCCAAAGTAAAGCAGATTAGTTTGCAGGCTGGCGCCCCCACTCAAGTGTGTCTGGGCAAGGGGATCGGCTGTAAAAAGGCTGAGATTCGGCTGCCTACGCTGTTTAGCCTCACTTAGCTCTTGTCTTGATTGGTCACCTCCTCCAAAGACCACTCCACAACATCCTTCAGTCTGTGTGGCTGCAGGCACTCTAATCTATGTTATGGTGTTTCTTATATTTCACAATTTACCCACGATTAGTGCTTTGTGATTTTCCCCCCCAATGACGTCTGTGTCTTGTACACTGACACGGGTGTTTATGGCTGCGTTCAGACTGCAGGCATATCTGACCCCAGTCGGATTCCTCCTCAAATCCGATTTTTAGGGCTGAGTGTTCATATTGTTTTTAGCAAGTGTCCGAATCCGATTTGGTCCAGTTCAGACGGGGCTATTCGCATTATTCACCTATTTGACAGGTTGCCGCAGCAACGGCGTCGAACGGAGGCGGCGCCCAGCGCATGTAGTGTGTGACGCTGTTTACCGCTCTGTACTTCCCGTTCCCCGCAAGCGCGATAAGCGGTTTTCTTTTTTCTTTCTTTCTTTCATTTTTTACTTTCTTTCTTTTTTCCCTTTTTTTCTTTCTTTTGTTTCTTTAATTCATTTTTTTCTTTCCTTCTTTTTTTCCTTTCGTTCTTCCGATCTTTCTTTTTTTTTTTTTTTTAACAATCATATGTCTTTAGCTACGGCCGGGCACTTATTCGCTATTTCCAGTTGCGTGTGAAGAACTGACAGGCGTAGCCAGAACGGCTTCAGCGCAAGAAACGTAAACTTTCACAGAATTTCCGGTTGCGCATATTCTAATGAGTGTCTGGATGAGGATTTTACATCAGAAATAATTGACACATTTTACGCCCATGTAGGATTTAAGCGAGCAACGTGTGACAAACAAGCGTTGGTGAATGAGGCCCATTGTAAGCTGCAGTCAGTGTGGTCGTTATCCATTTGCTGGCACTCGGTCCTTTTGCAAAAGTATGCGCAACGGTCCCCTGATGATGGCTCAAGATGCTCCGTCTGCGTGTGATGACGTTTTGTTGGGGCCATGTTACACTTAATGAAGCAAAAATGGCAATTGGTGAAATGAGAAAACAATGAAGCTGTTGGCAGTGGAGGGAGGTGAAGACCTTTGGGATGTTGACATGGTCGGTCACATGGTGTGACAACAGAAGCGTGCGTGTCACCCAATGTGACAGGGCTAAATGGGTGTCTTCGCAATGTGACATCCAGGAAATGGGAAACGTAATACAAGCTCCCATTTGATGGCTGCTGTAAATGCTGACACGGACTTTATGATCTGCTTCAGCACGACTTGAAGATGAAGGAAAAGGCATTCGCGCTCAAAGCCAAATGTTTGCGCTTTTGCATGAATGCCAGTATCTCTGTTTGATTTCTTACCTCTGCCAAGCACAAGGAGGTAATACTTTCATCAGCGTGGTGTAATTTGTGCACAAGATTGTGCAAAAACTCAACTCAGCTGATTTCCTTGCAACTTTGTGACCCTTGGATCGTTATTTGGAAGCGATCCAAATAAAGTTGCACATCAGGAATATACACTATGTTTTGTTTTTCTTGGCAAACAGTCCTAATCCACCTTAGTGCTTCCACTAGACTGAAATGCAACAGTATTAGCGGTAATTAAAAAAAATTAATTTTCTATGAAAGGTTATATATATATATATATATATATATATATATATATATATATATATAGTTTGAAGGGAAGTGAATCGAATTGAATCGAAAAAAAAAATCTAAATGAAATCAAACTGAATTCTTGTGAATCGAAATTGAATCGATTGAGGAAATTAGAATCGATATCCAGCCCTACTTTAGTGTAAATCGGTGTAATCGTCTCCAAATATACAAAATTCAGGATGGATTGAATGAGCTGTGGGTTTCAACCTAAATTGGCTTCCTTTTTTTTTTCAACTTGTATATTTTTTTTTTTACTTAGAGGCAGTGTGTAGAATTTAGTTTCATTTAGTGGTGAACTAATAGAATGCAACGAATTTGAAGCATGTGCATTCTGACATGCACACTAAAGTTCTTCTCCTTTGGGTATCTGTTGTAGATTGATGGCGGTGAAACCTACGTAATATAATTAGCGATTACTAGACCTGCGATTCTTAAAAGAAAAAAAAGATGTGATAGAACATATGAGAATTAACAGTGGGTTTTTAAAATGAATGAGATATTTGGAATAACAAAACAATTCTACACACTTTCCCTTTAATTGAAAGTTGTTCTCTCATCGATTTCACAGGTGACAAATGTTCAAACCTGGCGTAGACCTGAGTGCTCTTATTGATGTTGGTCATCAATTGCACTCCTTTCCACATCTTCTATCTGACTGACCTTTCACCTTACAGCAAGCGTGGAGGACACTTGAAGAGGCGAAACAACACAATGACGTAGACTTGAATTCTGAACATCATCACTATTTTATGAAGTTCAACGTGCACTAGGTCGATGCACCTGAAACCATGAGTCATTTCTCTGCGCTCTGAATAAATGAATAACGATCCTGGTAACGCGCATTGATTATTAATTAGCTTCATGAATTCACTTGAGCTTGTTTGTACCGTTTTCTTCTTCTTCTATTTAACATCAGTTAAAAGAGTTAAGCTCACTCGGTGATTTTCTTATTGGTGCATCTTGTCTTGCGGCATGTTCCAACATGTATGAAGATAATGTATCGGCATCTCATGTTATCTGCACGTGTGTTTGTGAGACGTGTCTCATTGCAGTAAGTGTCATGATCCAGTCCAGAGTTCACACCTCAGATCCATATGTCGGCTGGGCTTATGTGAGGAGGTCACGCTCTTCCCCCCAACGGCGGCACGCAATTGTTCTCATCGAATATTTACCCGGATCCCTCAGCTGTGGTGTTCAGTTGATTGCGCTGCGGCGCAGTCATCGTGAAACTGAAAAGGGACGTCCCCAAATGACTGGAAGCATAATCGTGATAAGACAACCCAACCCCCTGATTGATTTTATGACCTCTAATGAAATTTTAATAATCTATTTCCAACAGTGTATTTCTCTAGGCTGCTTATGTTTATGTGGATATTTTATATTTATATATATATATATATATATATATATATATATATATATATATATTTTTGTTGTTGTCCAATCAGGTTTCAGCCTCTGTGTTGCCATACAAATGTAATCTGCCCAGGGCCTTCTGAATCAGTGCGGCTATCCGATGTGAGGTAAACTATTTTAGCACTGGGCGATGTAACTTAAACTATCTTATCAATGGAACTTAATGATGTTACCATTTTCTTGTCCTATGATTGTTTGGTCAGAGCAAAACTTGCTAAGACCAAGTTAGACTAGCAAAACATGTCTGTTGTGATCGGCACACGTTATATTGTACACATTTTAATTGCTTTATTAATTAATTTTTGGGGGGCGTTTTATTAGGTAAATAGTGATTGTGAACTGTGCTATTACCACATTTTTCTGATTATCGCATTTGCGCCCAAAAACGTATAAATACGTTCTATTTAAAATATTACGTGTCCCAAAGACGTTTTTTTTTTTTTTTTTTTTAAATGCGAGAGCATACGGAAGGCTTTGATGCAGCCTCTGAACTGAAGAGAACGGGTGAAGCAATGGTAGTTAATACAAAAACAGCCAGCTGGTGGCAGCAGAGTGTAAGAGATCAACCAGGGCCATGTTGCAAAAAGGCTCTTTTCCCCACTGTTTTAAACAGATTTGTGAATAATGATGACACTTAGCTATATTCTAATGCTAATTGCTGAAAAAGGGAAACATAGAAATATACTTTTCTTTCCTAATGAAAGAAGAGACTCTAATCTTTCTTTTGCTAGCTTCCATGTTTTTATAGCAATAGAACACAATATTCTGTGGGCCTTGCAAAATTAGTCAACATCTAGTAAAACAGCCGAGAGTGAAAAAGCTTGCTTCTGTGATAATGGCCATTCCGGCGTATTAGTCGCACCCGTCAAAAAATGCATCATGATGAAGAAGAATATTTATAGGTCACACTGGACTATAAGACAAACTTTTAGCGGAAATTTATTTTACAAAAACCGTAGTCCATAGAGATCGGATTCACACCTAAAGTCTCCGTTCCCGAATCGTGTTGACTGTAGGGCTGGGTTTGAAAAATCAAATAATTTAATCGATTTTCCTTTTTTAGCCTGATATCAATTCAGAAAACATGAATCGATTATTTTAATATCTCTTTTCTCACAAATTCATAATAAAATAGAATTATTTTAAAGGACATTTTTTTTGTATCTTATTGTTTTCTTGAAATTTACTGACCAGACTTGCACTTTAAGACAATTCTGAATCTTTTTAATTTATATTAACATTTATTGAATTAGAATTATGCAAATATTTTCAGCTCTTGCTTACTGATGTCAATATTTGTATCACACGTAAGTGATTATAACACGTTACTTTCATTAATAAACTAAATCATTTAACCAGTTACTGCCTCCGCAAAATTTTATTTGGAATTCAATGTTTGTGGAGTTTTTATCATGTCCTTGATATTGAAGAAGAATTGATGTTCCATAATTAACCAATATCAGATTGACGTGAATCAAATTGGAAAAAATTGAAATCGAATCAAACCCACTCTTGTGAATTGAAATTGAATCGATATCCAGCCCTAGTTGACAGCAGCTAACGATTTCCGGTTGGATTCGAAACTTGTGAGAAAGTTTTCCTTTTTAGTTTGAAAATGAAATGAAAATGTCACATTGAGGCCAAAGGGTAGAATCTTGCTTGTATTTTAACACATTTTGGTGCTGTAAATAGTTCATCCTTGTTGTGACGGATGCGGTATATTGTATGTTTGTATAGTATTGATGGTTTCTATAATTATGAGGTGAGGCAAGTTCCAGGTACAAAATGTATAACCCACCATCTTGATGAGCATGCTTTTCCCTTTCTGGTACACATTGATGACTAAGTGAGGGATAACTCACTTTAGTCAGCATCCACTACCGGAATATTCTAGCCTGAGTCAGATTAAGCATCAATAGTTTTATTGCTTTTATTGTTGCTTTTTTTTAAAAAAAATTGTCTTGCACGTAATGGATCACTAGCGATTCGTTTGCGTTTGCTATAATCACGTCTTGAAGCTGGCCATGTTTAATTACAGTTTTTCTGCACACGTCCAGGCCCATTAAATTGAAGGATTTGCCTGTCTGTGGGCTATTTAATTGACAAATGAGTGCTATGTGATCAGAGTCTG
>NC_135433.1:8304170-8454170 GCF_051991255.1 Vanacampus margaritifer | reverse complement strand
TTCATTATTTGATTTTGTTTACTACTATTATTCATCTGATTCAAGAGTGGGGGGTTGTGCTTGCCCTGTCCTGGCCGGGGTTGACGGCTCCCCTCTTTGGTGGAGGTTTTCATGCATGCCAGATCCACCACACCAGCATCTACCGAAATTCAAACACAATCTGCTTCTTCCTCTGGTCGTTGAATCGGTGGAAGCTGATGTCTGTGGATCTCACTCTGCTTCATCTGTCCTTCCTTCCTTTCCTCAGTCTTTCCTTTGGTCTCTTGAGGTCTCCCTAATTTGTTGGAATTTAGATGCTTCTGGGGTTGGTGAAAGATTTCACTCTCCTTTCTTTTCTTTGATCCTTCCTCAGGTCTCCTGACAACCTCACAACTCTAGCTGGATTCGGTTTAGGTGAACAGTATGGGATTTTTAATAGGTTTTAGTTGGATTAATGAGTACACGCACAGACACACCTGCACATGCACATACTTATGCACATACAAAAGAAAAAAGAAAGAGATTTGGAATTGATTTCTGAATGTTCCCATAACTGACCATGTGTTCGTACATTCAATCAAAAATCAGTTTACACTACGACCAAATTCTTAACAATTGAATTGATTATATATTTAAATACAAAACGTGACCATTATGGTGTGCAGGCATGTTTTTACTGGCACAGCATCCAGTGGATATAAAAAGTCTACACACCCCTGTTCAAATGCCATGTCAGGACAAGATAAATCATTCCAATACTTTTTAATGTGACCCAAAACCCATGTGACTCTTTGCACAGCCTTTTAGAATCGGGACGTGGCTGGGTTCAGAATTAACCAGTCACATGCAAACTCATGTTAACTGGGGCCTCTCATTAATCCCAAATAAATTTCAGCCGTTCTAGCAGGCTTTACTTGACATTTTTTTCCTTTCTTGTCGAAGCCTGAATGTTTTGGGAAAACACTGACTAGTAAGGCACTAGTTATAACTTAAGAATAATAGCTAGAGATTGACCTATATTGTTTTTTTTTTTTTCAGGGCAGACACTGATAACATTATTTTACAAATTTGGAGCCCATCTTCATTTTCAAAAAAAGAAACAATTTTGGTGTTACATAAAAATACAAAGTCCAACTATTGACATTGATTATTGCTGAAACTAGTCTATTGAACAGGTTTTCTAAATTTGCTAAACATTCCTTTCATGTTTTTTTATTTTTATTTTTATTTTTTTTTAAATCTCGCACAATAGAGATCTTTGTTTTTAAATTCTAATAAGAAAAAGTTCACGGAAGTCCGAGGGTCATCAGCATATCTCTCTCAAACAAGTAAATAAATAGCTCTCTATAGTTTTCTACAATAAATAAAGTTTTCCAAAATAAAAAAAAATGTTAATTTTGGTTTTAGTTTCAAACAAAAACACAAGCTGCAGAGAGTTCCCAGGGTTGGCAGCATCTCTTACAAAAACTTGAAAATTATTTTAAATAAATAGTTCTCTGAAGTTAACAGTTTTAAATTGATCCATTATTGGATCTGTTTAAAAAAAAAAAAAGGCTGATGTTGATATTTGTCAAAATATTGAGTATCGACGCCGATAAGCGACCCTTGTGTAATCATTTTTAATAGAATGTTTGAATAGAATTGCTCTCTGATTGTTGCTATATCTTACATCACGTTAGTCTCCTTTCGACTAGTTGATACTCAATTGACATGTTTCTGTTCATCGTTTCGTCACGTTTTGATATTCGGGATCAACCATAGTAACAGTATAACATCATGTCTTGCTATATAGCAATAAAGATTGGCTGATTTATTATAGTGTGTAGAACGGTTGTTACCAGCACTGCATGCAGCATTAGTGCTGGCACAAAATAGGCGGTGTCCTCCTGGCTGGTCCACTAATGTTAGACCACTAACCACAATATCCGTTATGTTTTATTACAAGCCAGTGTGCTATTAAGAATGACATAGTTCAGTATTTAACACAAATTTCAAATCTACTTGAGTGGGTGGACTCAGGAGGGTGGACTTGTGGGGGGGTGGACTTGTGGGGGGGTGGGGGTACCTCTTACCTTATGATCTGGTCACGACACGTAGAAGAAGAAAAAAAAAAAAATATATATATATATTAGGGGTGTGAATTGCCTAGTACCTGGCAATTCGATTTGTATCACGATTCATAGGTCACGATTCGATTCGATACCGATTAATCCCGATGCAAATCCATAAATTTATTATTGCGATTTTTATTTTATTTTTTACTCAAATTTATAAAATTCTAATCAGTAAACATGTACACTGTAAGATTTGTATGAAAATGTATTCATTTATCGGAAAATTCTGGCTTATAACTGAGCCACTGCATTTAACAAACAGGTTGCAGTCTGTTTTATGTTTGAACAGCACTGAAATCAAATATTAAGGCTTAATGTTCCATTAATATAACATTCTTCCATGCTTAATGTGTGAATCCTAAGACGTTTTGTCGAATATTCCCATAAAAAAAATTGTTTAAAAAAATCGATTCGGCCTCATATCGAATCGATTCGAGAATTGCGCACTGTAATATCGCGATATATTGCCGAATCGATTTTTTCCAAACACCCCTAATTAATATATATATATATATATATATATATATATACGTACACACACACACACATTTTTTATCACATTTTCTTGACATCTACTTGGGTGGTGGCCAGTTTCTTACACCATGTTAATACTTGGGCGGGCCACCCAAGTATTAACATGGTGTAAGAAACACTGTAGTTTTAGAAAGGATATGGATTCTTCAAACAAGGTTTTCTAAATGAAGGCCTAAATGACTTTTTATTGCTGTTAAAACACATTATCATGCAGGAGCCGTGCGGCGTTCACTGACATTTGATTTTATCCTGTTACTTCTCGCACATAAAACTCCAAATGGGTTTGATCTCATTAATGTCTCAACGTGAATCTGAATAAGCCTGTTTAATGTCAGTGTAAGGTAGGTAGACTAGTTATTGTAAGTCCTCTGCCGTGAATGAAAAGAAATGCTGAACGAGCGCAAAAGTCCTCCGTGACCTTTAACACCCAACTCTGACTGTTTGGTCCAATTTGGCTCATGTCGATCTTTCTTTGAGCCATCTGTGCAGAGCAATTCTACCGTCCATTGTTTGTGTCCTCCTGCGTTACGCTCTGTCCTCACTCTTCACCCCAGGGCTGCACATTTAACACTGCAGTTTCCTTTTTTTCTGCGTGCCTCTTTGCCCCATTCACCCCCACTACCATCCATCTCCCAGCCCCCCCCAAGTCTCTCTCTGCTCCCCCCCTGGGCCATGTGGACAGTTGGATGGCTTTGTGTTTGACACGTGTGTCGGCAGAAGGCAGCGCACGCTCACATGCACACGGGGCCCTAATTCTCTGTGTAGGGTGACAACATGCCCCCCCCCCCCCCCCCACCATTGTACCGCAAATTAACTCGCGTGCACACACGTGTCCCCAGACCCCACGGGGTCCCTTAAGTGTGAATATGCTATAAGGCAGAAAATCAGAAGGCAATTTGAGGCAGAGGCCAGCTGAGAAGATGGGGGATGTTCAGTCAAGGGGTGTCCTCACTTGGCTGCTTTTTCACCATTGTATAATTTAGCAAAAATATATTTTAATTTTATTTTATTACAGGAATCTGTTTGCAACATATTTAGCGCAGGGGTTGCATTCCAGACCCAGCTCTGATAGAAAATCGGGCGCTATAATGAGACAATATCAATTTTTTTGTGTGCACATGCTCTCAGTAACATGTAGGGTAGTATTTCCAAATTTAGTGTGCTATATTTTCGAGAAGGATTTCTATAATGTTCAAAAGTGTACGGAAAATTCCACGCGCCATGATTTACAGCCAGCCCCCGCATTCAGTGGGTCACATCTTTCGTGGTTGCGTACAAATTTCCAAGTTGGGCACTGTGGGTGTGGTCAGGTACGCAAGTCAGGTAAGTGAAAAACAAACAAAACAAAAACAACCAAGGTTATACGTATCGTAAAATCCCATGAATAAGACACATTTTTTTCCATATGAATTATTCGTATTCATGAAAATATTTACAAAAATGTTCATTTATATATTTTAGAAAAAGGCGTACTTAGATTCCAACATGATGTTTAATGTTCGATGGTACAAATTTATGTAATTATGTACCTTAACCCCTAGGCGTTATTGTGACCATTTTTTGGCTTTTTGTTGGTTCTGACCAAGCCATTTCAAAATAAAATACTGCCCACGGGTTACCTTAAGAAGTTATTCGTGTGTATAGACCTTGAGCAAAAAAAGTAACGCTAATTGTTCATGGTATCCATGGCGGAACACGTAACCAGTCATGAACTTCAAAATAAAATCCCTCCAAATGCAGTTATACGCTAACATTAGTGCTTTGTTCGCTTTTATTTTGAAGTTGTTCCTGGCGTGACTGCTGACTTGACTTGTTTTTTTTTGTCAACAACACGTCATCCGGAAATCAAGTTCAATTGCTAATTAAGGACGCTAAAAAACCTAATTAATTGAGCTGGCATTGTATTATACAGTGCCTGTTGCTAGCCGTGAGCGCCGGCTCCAGCATTAGCGTCACCAACGTTAGGGGCTAGTTGCTAGCTAGCAGCTAAGCAAGCAAGATGGCGAGAGCCTTCGGATACCTTTTCAAAGTCGGTTTATTAGATGAAAATGACTGTGCACACAAATTGATGCTGACAGCCTGACAAAAGTTGCCGTTCCCACTGATGACTTTTTAACAAACCAGGCTTACTCAAATGTGCTGTTTAAAGCTGCAGTTTGAAACAATTTGCCCAAAAATATCTTTCCAATAGCCTTTTTATTTAACCATTTATGACTGAAGCATTTTTAATTAGTAGATTAACACCTTAGCTCTTCATAATGGGAATTCCTGCAAGCCTCTGGTTAATAGTTTTTAGGCAGGATTCAGGTTTGAATTTCCTGCCCTCTTTTTGCAGATGTGATATCATGTGCGCATTGAGTATGTGAAGAAGGGAAATGCAGTTTCATTTTTTGGCCACAGATGGCAGTAGTGATTCGAAATTCAATTTTCTGCATTCATTAGCTTTAAGCTGGTAAAATCATTCCAGTACTGGCATCACTTGGTTTCATCAATCAAAATCTATGGGGAGAGATGTATCTAGAATCTAAAAAAATAAATAAATCCAAAATTCAAAAATTAGACAATATTAGCAGTAAACAACAAGGATGTGTCACTTTTATTAGAGAATGAACAACAAAACAAGCCTTTTTTGATATCCTCAAATGAATTATCAAGCAATGAATTGTCAAAAATCTAAATTTTCTTAACCGCTTGTCCACACAAGGGTCGCGGGGGTTGCTGGCTTCGGGCAGTAGGCGGGGTACACCCTGAACTGGTTGCCAGTCAATTGCAGGGCACACAGAGACGAACAACCATACTCACAATCACACCTATGGACAATTTGGAGTGTCCAATCAACCTGTCTTTGCATGTCTTTGGAATGTGGGAGGAAACCGGAGCACCCGGAGAAAACCCAAGCAGGCACGGGGGAGAACATGCAAACTCCACCCAGGAAGGCCGAAGCCCGGACTCGATCTCACGTCCTTTGCACTGGGAGGCGGACGTGCTAACCAGTCATCCACCGTGCCGCCCGTCAAAAATATCAATCTCTCTAAAACTATAGTCAATTCGAAGAAATGGAAGTCATTTTCTGACTCAGCAGTCCAGAATTACTCAAATCATTAAAATGTCCTTGGCAGTATAATAAGGATGCCAGCAAATACCAGTATGTGTATTGGGTTGACCCATAACCCTAACTCCATAAAACACCCATGGGCCATCTCATGTCTGACATCAATTACCTCAGACCAGACCATTTTTGAATAAATGAACAAAATCTTACCAAGACGTGCTGCAAAATCGAATAGAAAGTCGTACCAAGAAAAAAGGAAGCCGTATTTAGCCGTAAAAAGAGGACCAACTATATGTCCTTCTATTTTCACTTCCCTGGCTGGGCTTTGTATAAAAACAGGGAGCCAGTGAGCAGGTTTGCTTCCACTCACTGTGTTTGTGGGGCAAAGGTGATCCCGAATGAGTTCAATTGACATCCTGACATCGGCAAGCAGGATTTATTCACGTTCATTGTTTTACCAAACCGCATTAAGTTGTCGTTGGCTTTCGTTGACTCGACATCTTCATTGACCAGTAAAGGAACAAGAGCCTCGGAGCTCACGTTGACTGATATTCAATTTGCAGTGACTTAGCAGAAACAAATTGTCTAAGAAGTTAAACGGCGTGCTTTTAACAGAGCCGAGACAAACACTCTGCTGTGACTGATCGATGACTCAACTCCGATGTGCATCTGTGTGCACTTTTGTTAAGTGTGGACGTCTGAGAGCACGAGTGCTGCAAAGTGCGTAGACGTGTGATGCAACGAAAAAGGTAATAATGTCACTGGAGATGTGTCATGGGTGGGTTCGGCGTACTGGGGGCTTCACAACCTCTGGGAAAAGGAAGCTCATACAGGAAGTGGGCCGGCCGGCCCTCAGACCTGCATGACTGCAATCACTGTAGTCCATCTTAACTCTTTGACTGCCAGACGTTTTCAGAAAAGGGATGCCGTGGGTGCCAGCCGATTTAAGCATTTTGACTGATCTTTCAAGGTCCACAGAAAATTATGTGTTTGGACTATGGAAACACACATACTACCAAATGAAAGATTGGACTCTCACCTTTCATCAGAAAAAAAAGTTGGTTTCTACCTTATTCCGTTTTTCAGTAATCAACAATAGAAAATGGTTAGTTTCACCTCTGTTTTGAAACAAACGTCTTTTAACGTCTTTGGCACTCTTCCATAGGATTTTACTAAACGTTATTTAACGTTTTTGGCAGTCAAAGAGTTAAGACTCAAATGTGGAAGAAATGAGTGGAGTGTGTGTGTGGTTGCATAGATAGATGCATTGCTTCACTTTTGAACATGGCTGTTGACGTGTGTCCATGTGCTTGTGCGTTATTGTTTGTCTATGAGACATAACGATGAAAATTTACAAGCTAGAAGAACAATGATGTGCGTCAGTGACTTTTTATGTCCCAATGTGACTTTCCCCTGCAATGTGTGTGCTATCATGATGCTTCTGACACTTCCCAGATGGCCTAAATGGCCGATGTTGCCGTAGGGAAAATCCTCAGCAATGAAGTCGCGTCACAGAGCAATGAAAAAAAGATCAGAAGACGCACGACATAGCAGAAACGCGGCAATAACTCAAATTTAACCAAAAAGAAATATCCCTTCCAGGCAAAATGCTTGCTCTTTCTTCTTATTTGCCATGAGTAATTTTAGCTTGAAATAAGAATTCCATATTTCTCTCGGTGCAGGTAGTATAAATGTGGTGATCGCCCACATATTTGCTTTTCGTCATTCACAAACTTGCCTTTTTCACCGATTTTTTTATTTCAACCCACTCTCCCTTATTTGCTGAAAAACACTCAGATTTGCTGTTCTTCAGCTCACACCAGAGCAATAACAATAATGCTTTAGAACAGTGGCCCCCAACCACCGGGCTGCGGATCGGTCCCGGACCGTGGACCACTTTGGACCGGGCCACACAGTTGAAAGAATTAAAAAGACGTACTGTACTTCCGGTTAGTTGATTAGCCGAGGCTTAAAAATATTTCATTTTGAAAAGTGACCGGATTCTCTCTGCCTACTACACACTCTTGACGCATGTCAATATGCTAATTATCTCAGTCACGTCAGCGCTGATGCTAATCGACAAGTTGGCAAAATGAGTAAAAAACGGACATATTTGGAAAGTTTTGATGAGACAACACAGGAGCCTATGACCAAGAAGAAAAAGAAAGGTGCATGGGTTTACAGCTACAGGTGAATCCCCACTAGTGATGCACAGAATATTTGGGCCACCGAAATAAAATTAAAGCCGAAAGAATATGGCCGAAATAGGATGTTGTGGTGACGCAAGCAAAAAAAACAAAACGCTACACGCAAGCGTCTGTTTCAATTAATCAGCAAACGCGGAGGTGAGTGTCCGCCTTTTCTTCTCGCTGGCTTTTCACCGGTCGGTCGCAGCAGCTCCCGGGGTCATTGCGCACACCGGAGGAGAAGGGCATCGCTTGGTGTACAACATTTAAGCAGGTCGAAAAAAGACAAAATTACCGTGTACTGCAGTACAGGTGAGCCACTCTTTCTCCTGCAGCGCCTTTCCTTTTTTTTTTTTTTAAATAAGAGCCCCTCGAGCGCTTCCACTTTTTCACAGGCATCTCGGTGGCCATGCTAAATACTTAAGCTAATGCTAGCACTATTGCTATCAACAGTTTTAAACACGGGAACACTTACTGCTATATCCGGGTGGCGACAGATCTGTACAGGACGCTGCTTTGCAGTCCGTTCCCGAAGCCGATTAGCTGGTGCAAACAAATGTATTTATTTTTTAAAAGTTGGTGAATATGTGAATGTGCCAATTTTAGGTGCGCCGCACCTTGTACCATTAGCCAACATGTCAATTTCAATTTATATTGTGCTTTGTTTAAAATGCCAGTACTAAATAAATATTTTATAATAATATTTTAATTTTAATTAGTTATTTTTTCCGTTCCGTCTTCAATTCCGCTTATCCGGGGTCGGGTCGCGGGGGCAGCAGCTTTAGCAGGGAAGCCCGGACTTCCCTCTCCCCAGCCACTTCAGCCAGCTACTCCGACGGAATCCCAAGGCGTTCCCAAGCCAGCCGAGAGACGTAGTCTCTCCAGCGTGTCCTGGGTCGTCCCCGGGGCCTCCCGTCGGTAGGACGTGCCCGGAACACCTCCCCAGGGAGGCGTCCAGGAGGCATCCGTACCAGATGCCCGAGCCACCTCAACTGGTTCCTCTCAACTTGGGGGAGTAGCGGCTCGACCCTGAGTCCCTCCCTGATGACCGAGCTTCTCACCCTATCTCGAAGGGAGAGCCCGGCTACCCTGCGGAGGAAACTCATTTCGTCCGCTTGTATCCGGGATCTTGTTCTTAGATAGGTGAGGGCAGGAACGTAGATCGACCGGTAAATCGAGAGCTTTGCCTTAATTTGTTATAATAAATGCAATTTATAGTAAAAATTGGTATACATTTTTTTATTCATTTCGGTGCATCCCTAATTCCCACGCATGATGGCCTGCTCTGCGGCGAGTGGCTCCTAATTTAGCGCTATGGTGAAAGAGTTACTCATGGACTTTAAATTTGTTCTGTGGTGCCTTGTTATGTTGACACATTTAAGGAAGGCACTGCTAATATAATGCGGCTTCACATTTATTGTTTTATCTACAAAATACCCAGTTTTTGTGTTGCTCGTACCATTCATAAGCATTACTATCGTGACCTCACCATATTAGCGTTGTTACCCTTGTTATGGTGTTTGTGCTGCTAGTACAGGTAGCTACATACAAATACATAGTGGATTGCGTTTGTTGTAGCATACCATACGCGTAATATGTATTTTTTATTTATTTTATTTTTTAATTTTATTTAGTTAATGAAAATATTTGTACTATAATATTTTAGTTGTAGTTGTATTTAATTTTTAATTGCTACTGCCAACTGTGGCCGAAAAATGAAACTGCACACTAGGGCTGCACAATATTAGAAAAACACGCGATATGCGATCAAGTTGTTGAATATGGCGATAACAATATTATTGCGGTATTTTACATGCACCTAATGAAATTATATTTTATTATCTCATAAAATATATATATTTTTTCATGTGGCAAAATAAGCAAGCTCAGTGTATCTTAGTAATGAATTGTAATTACCCTCGATAATGTTCAACTATTGGACGGTGATGCACATTTACGCACATTTACAACTTGCATCTGACGGGTCAACTTAACTCTTTGACTGCCAGACGTTTTCAGAAAAGGGATGCCGTGGGTGCCAGTCGATTTAAGCATTTTGACTGATCTTTCAAGGTCCACAGAAAATTATGTGTTTGGACTATGGAAACACACATACTACCAAATGAAAGATTGGACTCTCATCTTTCATCAGAAAAAAAAAGTTTGTTTCTACCTTATTCTGTTTTTCAGTAATCAACAATAGAAAATGGTTAGTTTCACCTCTGTTTTGAAACAAACGTCTTTTAACGTCTTTGGCACTCCTTCATTTACTAAACGTTATTTAACGTTTTTGGCAGTCAAAGAGTTAAGATAGATAAACACATACAATTCCATATGAAACTTATTGCATGTCTCTGCAATATGCATATTGTATAGGCCAATATCACAATGTCGATATTTTTTAAAAATATATTGTGCAGCCCTACTGCACACACCCTTCTTCAAGTACACAATGCGCACAATGCCACATCCACAGACAGAGGGCGGGAAATTCGAACCAGAATCCAGATCTAATTCAGTCATAAATTATCAAATAAAAAAGCTATTGTAAATATATTTTTGGGCAAATTGTTACAAAGAGCAGCTTTAGCTATAATGACCTTGATGGTCACATGACTGACATTTTCGGCGCCACATGCTGGACCCGTGCACGACTGGCGGCACGTGTGGGTTGGTGTGTGTCAACAAGCGGTTTTTCCAGGCAAGAGGGCGCGGTTGGGAGTTGATCCGATCGGTCGCTCGGCGTGAGCTCTTTGTAAGATGGAAGGTGGGGGAGGGTGGGGGAAGAAGGTGAGACGGGTGTTCCTTTCAGCCGCCTGCTGGTCTGCTTTCTGCCGGCGACTCGGCTTGATGAGATCACATGGGATCGACTTTCGCCTGCCCCTCTCTCGCTCTCTCTCTCGCTCCGTTTTCTCCCGCTCTTTCGAGTTTCCACCAAGGTACTCAGTTTTCATTGTCCTAAGTTGTGAAGGGTACCAAAATAGTCAGTGTGCACCATATAACCTTTCAGCACCCTGGAATTGGGATACCAACTTAAGTGATAGGGTACCTAAAGCATCAACAGTGAAGTCCATATGAAAGTAGGAATGGAATTGGAAGAACATGAAACGTTTTTTTTCCTCCCTTTAACAAAGGTTGTCTTCTAGCTATAAACAACAACACACTTCCTTGCAATGCAGTTAGTATGTCAGCTTCTCTTTGTAGTTATGCAGCACAAATATAAAGCAGAATATAAATGACATTTTGCCCTGAGTGATCATAATCAATATAACAAATTCAATTAAATGAATAAATGAAAATGTCAAGAACAAAGAAACAAAATGCTAATTCTTGTGTTTGCCTTTGTTGAATTCATTAAGCTTCTCACCGCATCCCACTGCTACGATGCCACATTATTTATGTAGCTGATGCATTGCACCTGATAACCGTTTATTTTTCCAAAGCTGAGCAACCAGCGGATGCTGCGGTTACCCAGTTTGCGGTCTAGATGTGTTTCGTAGAAATCAAAACTGGCAGTAAAAACTGAAGCAGTTTTGTGCGGTACCATTTGACTGCCAGACGTTTTCAGAAAAGGGATGCCGCCAGTGCCAGCCGATTTAAGCATTTTGACTGATCTTTTGACTGATCTTTCAAGGTCCACAGAAAATTATGTGTTTGGACTATGGAAACACACATACTACCAAATGAAAGATTGGACTCTCATCTTTCATCAGAAAAAAAAGTTTGTTTCTACCTTATTTCGTTTTTCAGTAATCAACAATAGAAAATGGTTAGTTTCACCTCTGTTTTGAAACAAACGTCTTTGGCACTCCTCCATAGGATTTTACTAAACGTTATTTAACGTTTTTGGCAGTCAAAGAGTTAAAATAATGTCAATATTGCCATACAGTGGATGACTGCAACACATCCTTGTGCGAAGTAATTCAAGTGAAGTAGCCCAGGTTTTGAAAGTTAGCAATTACCATATTCTAGAATAGATCGCTACACTGCTTTTATGTATTGACTTGGTAAAAACCTTTAAAGTAGGAGGAGTTTAAGAGAATTTTTGCAACTTTTTGAAACTGAGGGCTACTTCTTGGGTACTAATTAATATGAAGGGCTCAATCAATGTATGTTAATAATAATTCATGATATGTGTCCATGTGAAGACACTAAACATGTTAGTCATTTCTCACAATAATTATCAGCAATGGTTTAACATGGTATGAAACATAAATATCAACACTGTTAAGTCACGTCAAAAGGGGCAAGAGAACAATGGGCACAACAACAGCTGTATCGGCAACAGTAATAATACTCCAATTTCTATAAATCTATGCAAGTGTTAACGTTTTTAACTCTTTGACTGCCAAAAACGTTAAATAACGTTTAGTAAAATCCTATGGAGGAGTGCCAAAGACGTTAAAAGACGTTTGTTTCAAAACAGAGTTGAAACTAACCATTTTCTATTGTTGATTACTGAAAAACGGAATAAGGTAGAAACAAACTTTTTTTTTCTGATGAAAGATGAGAGTCCAATCTTTCATTTGGTAGTATGTGTGTTTCCATAGTCCAAACACATAATTTTCTCTGGACCTTGAAAGATCAGTCAAAATGCTTAAATCGACTGGCACCCACGGCATCCCTTTTCTGAAAACGTCTGGCAGTCAAAGAGTTAAAGGATCACCTCTGTTGGGTGACCGTCTGCACCCGAGCATGTGGCCATTGGGGGCTACCTTGTGCTTGCGGGGACCATGTTGGTGACCTCTCCTGGATACACACACAAAACAAGTGTCATTAGCATTGTAGAAAAAATGTTCATGTTGAAAAGCCATGATAAATATCTTCCTTGAATTTCTACCCCCCTGTAAACGTCTTCCTCTTTTGTCTCAGTCTCTCTTTCGCTCCCTCTCTGCGAAAGAGTAAAGTGGGCACATTCTGTAACTGGAGTGGACTTTGAAGGTGTTTGACGCCACAGCGGAGCTCGTGGTGACAATGGTGCCTTGGAAACACAATTGTGAGTCAAGAGTGTGTTGGGGGAAGGTGAGCGAGGTGGTGGGAAGAAGTGATAGCCTCTGGACAGATAAGCTCCAGGGAGGAAAAGAGGGCGGTGACGAGAGGGAGGGAGGGCGGTAGGAGGAGAGCGCGTCGACCGGGTGGCAGAGAACAGAGGGAGCCTCTCTTCTTTCTTTCTCTTGGTCCGACTTGCCGACGGCTGGTCGTCGTCTTCCTCTCGTGCGCTTGTGTTCCCTCGCCGGCTGGATAGCGGAGTTCCACCATGGACTTGGGCAGACGACGCCAGACGTGAGGATGCTCACTGTAAACTGCTTGGGGAAATGTCTTTCTAACTAAAAGAGAGAGTTTCTTTTTTTAACAAGTGATGTTTAGTGACATGTTTATACAGTAGCATCCTCCTGATGGCTACAAAGTTGTTTATTTTCTGCTCCCGAGGTGTACACGAGGAAAAAAGCCCGCCTTACATGCTGTCGCTACCTCTGTCAACGTGTGTTTATATTTAACATTTTCTCCCCCCATGTGGATGTTACCATGCAAACAGCACGCATCGCCTCTTCCCTTCATCTCTCCCCCTCTCTTGCACTGTCTCCTTTAATTGTCTTAATGGCCTCAGGTCCCAGCTGGTCAGCCGGGATACCCCATGTACGTGTGTTTGCATATGTAGCGTGTGTGTGTGTGTGCGTGCGTGCCTGATGCTTTTTCTGGGATAGTGTTCCCCTGCTTCAGATTTTTTTAAATGATCTTTTTTTTTTTAATGGATTTATGCAATCAAGTGCACTGGTACAGACAGCGTGGGCTTGATTCCCGGCCAGTGCATGCAAATTTCCCCATTGTGCCACTAAACAAAGATTAGGTTATCTTATACCCGTCCGCTGTTTGTTCCAAGCCTAGATGAATAATGAGTGGCTTGCATCAGGCATAAAAACGGTACGAAAGAAGTTAGGTTTTAACAGCAGCAGTAAACTGGCAGGTCCAAATTTACAGTTGTTAGTACCACGTTGTCGTAGCATGCTAGCACTGAGGTCTACTGGATGTACAGTAGATGAGGCGTAATTAAGAGTAAAGAGAAAATTCACTGTATCACGGTATTGAACTTAAAGTTGAAAAAATGACAGAATGCAATCTATTCCATTTTTAAACAACATAGAATATTATTTTAATTTTCTAAATATTAAAATGTAGTACAACAGGAAAATTATGTATTTCTCAGGAAATAAATACCTACGTCTCTTCTGTTTGTGGAAAGCATACACCTGTTACGTTTTTGTGTTTTACTGTTCTTTTGATGTCCTATCTGCGCTTTTGTTTACATTTGATCGCATACTTTGCAAGGTGACATTGGGGGTCATGAAAGGCGCCTCTAAATAAAATGAGTTGTAATTCATTAGCCAATGTTAGCCATGTTATCTGTAGTATATGTATATGTATATGTATATGTATATCTATAGCAAGATTATTATTATTTATTTCAGCAATTGTAGACACGCAGACTCTCGTAGCCTGGCAAGCCACACCCACTTTCTTGAAAAGGAAAGTGGGTGTGGACAGGCATCCATAGACAGCGATTCCGCACCGGCCAATCAAATTTGTCTAATTGCGCGACGTCGTCTTCGTGAGCAACGCCACGCTGTTCGAATATCAAAACAGAGTGATTCATGACACCATGAATCGTCAAGTTTTTCTCGCAACAACTACACGTCCGCTCTTTGCTTATCGGTTCATTCCACTGTCTGTTAGCTCAGGTTTGCCCCGCCTCGGAAATGCGACTGATTGGGCGGTTGGCCAGACTCAACTATCCGGCAAAGCTGCGAGCGAGTCTGGATTTCCAGGCTAACATTAACGTTACCTTGAGTTTGTCAGAGTGTTGGTTAGCGCTCTCGTAAATGTGATATTGACAATTCCGAGCTTACCTCACAAGTCAAAATGGCAGTCAACTCGTGAAAGGAAGCTCTCCATTCATCGAAAATCATTAGACTTTGGATTGTTGTCATGTGATGAGTGAGCATTATTTTGATTTCAAAATGTTGATAAAATGTTATTTGACTACTATAACAACTGGCTGGTTTGTATGCTAGTCACAGGCAAAAGCAATGCAATACGCCATTTGTTCCGTGTTAAGGAAGCATTTGCATTGCAAAAATCTCAGAAATTCCCGGATGTTCGGAATTGCCAATTGTTAACTTTCTGGGGAAAGATTGTTGGACTCACTGAGGGAGGGCGTTATGTCATTTACTGACGAATCAAAATAAAACAATAAAAAGTAGTAGAGTATGCCTGTGACTGTTGAACAGCTCTGTTTGTGTGTGTTGCTCCTCACAATGTGTCAAAGCAGCATTTGAGGTATTATGATAATTTAATTTACAGTACGTTAACTTGTCTATTGCATTTCACATTATACTGTATGTTAGCATTAAGATAGCTGACTTTCATTAGACAAAAATTCATGATCCATTTGAACACTATATAATAATTAGTACTTTGGAAAGTGTGTTTTTAAAAAGTTTCAATGTTTTCAAATGTATAAAAAAAAGTTGTATATGGTCCGTCAATATAATGTCGATTTTTAGCTTTTGCGATTGCTCTGGAACGCATCCCGCCTGATAAACGGGTGTTCTCTGTACATAGAGCTGAGAGTTGCGGGATAAGTACTCCAGGATTTCCCCCGCTCTCATACAATAATAGGATAGATCCTGCTTTCTATTTTTAGTTGATACACTACAAGCACTCCTAATCTGACAGCCTGCAGTAGCGTCTCTCGCAGCGATGTGTTTAGTCTATCCGTGGCTGTTGGGTCGGAGCGGGAGGACACTTTTGTGTGGTCCGTCCTGCCAAAGAGAGATAGCAACCCTCCTTTTTTGACTTCTATCCTTTTTGTTTTTGCAGCTGCTGACCCACGTAACCCCCTGGCTCCCCTACCTCTGGCATTGTTTCTGTTGTCCGCCACCCCTTTTTGCTTGTCCCAAATCTATACAGACTTCCTCCCCCAGCAGTCTTTTAATGACTGCCCCTCTTAAGTTTTGTTATTAATCTACCCTGCTCCTTTCTCCTCCTCACTCGCTGCCTTTCTCTGCCAAGCACGGAAAGGGTTTTCACGAGTATCAAACTATGATGTGTGTCTGTGTGTGCTGTTGCTGCAACCCCCCCGCCCCCCCCTTTCCACTTAACATACAGCAATTTTGGAGAACACCGTGGGGAGGGAGTCAAGTGCCTCAATCATGAGAGGATGTGAGCATTCATGTGTGCGGCAGAGCCTGAGGTGCAATCGTGTCAATTAGCATCGAGCTAATTGACAAATTGTTAAGTGGTGTCTTGTTTGAGTCTTTTCACGTCCCAGATAAGGCGATATCATTTTGACTATTGCTTAATAAAAATCATTCAAGGGCCATGAAAGAATTACATCCTGCGCTTGTGCCGCTGCTAATAATAAGAAAAAAAATCGAACTTAAAGTTGACCTGAAACAGAAATAGTGTCTTCTGTTATTGCCATGGCAACCGTGTATCACCTACTTTAGTTTTAAGCCAATCAGGTCATTTGCTGACATCAATGCTTTCAGAGTTGTACAAACAATATTACTCATTGAAATGATCAGTCAGTGTTTATTTCAAGACATACAGTTGAAACGCAGTTCTCGTTATCACACTTTTTTTTTTTTTGTGACTTACTCATTGATTTGCTTGTCTTTGTTGCTTACAATTAATCATTTAATTGCTGATGAGTGGATTGAAAGTAGGTAATACTTTTTTTTCTGTAGAGAAGCCCTGGAGGAAAAAAAACACTCACTTGCTCACTGCTACTTTAAACAAAATACTTACTGTAAGCTACACACATTTTTCAGGAAACATATTTTTTTTTTACCATTTGCATCATGAGGAGATGATTTGGGTAAAAAAAAATAAAAAATTAAAAGAGGGTGACGATGTCATTACCCGTCCTGTTTAGCCATGTGTATAGCATCAGTTTGTGCTTTTTTTTTTTTTTAAAGATAGTTATCAAAATGTCCTTTTATTTTGCTGTTCAAATTTGTATGCGTTCCGCTTTAATGCGGTTCCAGCCAGACTTCCTTGAAAACTGTTCTTGATCCACCAAGCACTTACTTCCGGTCTTTCATGATTACATGTCATTCTTCGGTTAGCTTAGCCATTAGCATTACTCCTCCAACTTCTGTTAGTTACTCCTCATCATCCCTTTGTGAAAACATAATTATCAGAAGTGTATTTTCTTCACCGCCATGGCGGTGATGATTAACGACTCAAGAATGAGTCCGCAACGTTTAGCTACATTAGCTGCCAGCCGAAGCTTGTTGCTAGCTAGCTGGCGTGACGTAACATGCACCTAGCTTGCCTCGTAATCACGTCCAGCCCAGCTAATCTTTTTGGGACCATCTCTGTGGTTCAGAAAAACTTTTTATTTATATTTTTATTTTTTTAATCTTGATTAGTTTTGCTATTCAGTGTGCATAAGTGAACTTTTACATTAGTTAAAATGCAGTGTAAATTCAGTAACAGTGTAGTGGGTTGTACCGTATGTGCAAGGAAGCAGTAGTGGTGCACCATATTTAAACCGACTTTGATTCCGTTTTATATCCACTGGGGTTATAAATCTGCCACTTAAATCTACTGTCTAAAAGATAGCACAGGCAAGCACTTGTAGATTTGTGTGTGCACGCACGCGCAAGTGAGAGAGGAATAGGCTTTGCGTAGGTGTGCGCAAAGGGCCGCTCAATCACCGTAGCACTAATAGTCTACCACGGCACTATCCATTTTTCGCACCTCTCAGCAGTGACAAACACTCGCAAGTATGCATGTTAGTGTTTATGTGTTCAGCAAGTTTGTTTGTTAGCGTGCTGTATTTCTTTCGTTTCACTTCCAAAGGAAAGGACAAAGATGGGGTCGTTTTAAGGAGGCCGTTTTTAGCTCTCGAGAAGACGAGCGAGTGGGAGGGCGTCGATGGAGAGACAGTAGCTCAAGTTTGAAGAAAGGGTGTGGAAATTCTTTCAAGTCAATTTAATCCACATTACATGCATAGACAAGAACATTTTATGTTGGTTTTTTTTCCTGTGGCTGCACTGTGCAGATCTGCATTTATAGCTTCTTAGGGAATTTTCAAGGAATATCCCTTATATGTGTGAGCTACTTTGTGGTGCTCACCAAGCGTGTGTTTCCAGTATAGAGCTGCGTGTGCATTTGCTTGTGCAGTACAGTGCCGAGCTGAGCTTGCATTGATTGCCGCATGCTGGGAGCCGGAGTGTTCGGTGTCAGCCTACAGACCATAATTTGTACCAATTGATGGGGCATAACTCTGTGTGGATTTAGTGGTACTGTACGACAGATGGGAGTGAAGTGAAGGGGAAAGGATGTAAACTCACAGCGTGATGGCGATCGCTCGGTAACTGCCTAATAAGTACAATGCGTGAACACCGCTTCTTTTCATCAAGCGAATGTCCCAGTCCCAGTATTTTGACATGCTGTCAGCAGCCAGACGGTTCGGTTTACGTCTAGCTCCGACATCCTCTCAGCCACCCAGGGATTCCCTCAGCGGGAATGAATGTCGGCAATGTAGAAAGGATGGCAGTTTGTTTAATCTAAGGGGGGGGGGGTGCAGCTGTTGCCACGAAGAGATGTAACATAAATGTGTGCGCTTGTGGTCGCATGTGAGGTCTGTTTATGCTCAGTCTGGCGCCCCAGTGCGTCCCGAGGAGTGGAACGTGGAAGAAGTGACCACTTTGTGAATCATTTTTCAGACGTCACTGGAATTAATCAACGTTGAGGAAACGTAGCATGACAGTGAAGGTTCGCGCTAATGAATTCAGTTAACTCATTCACGGCCATTGACGGCTATAGACGTCAAAAATTCATTTGAACTATTTCTATTAGGTTAAAAAAAATAATCCATTTTTTTAATAATGTTTTAAAAAAAAAAAAATTCATTCACTGCCATTGACGTCTATAAACGTCAAAAATGAATTTTAACTATTTCTATTAGGTAAAAAAAAAAACAATTTTTTTATGTTTTTTTTTTAAATTCATTCACTGCCATTGACGGCTATAAACGTCAATAATTCATTTCAACTTTTAACTTTTTGTTTTCACTTTTGTTAACAGGAGTATGAAAACCTATAATTTTTTTATTGTACATTTAGAACAGATATAAAATTTGATTAATCGTGAGTTAACTATTGAAATCATGCGATTAATTACAATAAAAAATTGTAATCGCATGTCGCCCCTAATTTTTAATAATCTTTTATTTTTATTTTTAATGAATTTATGGCAGTGAATGAGTTCAAACAAAAATGTAAGAGTCAATAAGGTGCCTTTTGAGTTGTTCCCATTTTTGACCCAATAAATAATTAAATATACCTGAGATTTTCCCACTGAATTTTATTAAGTAAATGTTATTAAATTACTTTTTTGTTGTCGTAATTAAATATTTAAATTAACGGCAAGCAGACCCTGACAGGGTGGACAATGACAGGGATCATCATTGGCTAATGTTAGCATTAGCGGACCTACACTTAACAACATCATTAGTTAGTTGCCGTAATAAGTTAACAGTTAGTAAGTTGAGTACTGTTTAACAAATACATTTACGAATTTGATCGACTTTATCAGAGGTCTAACGAGGGAAATGAAATTGTTGGACAAGATCGATTTTATTTTAAGGGGTCAACCAATCACCGATCCCCCAGAATTAAGGAAATTGGGGCCGATATCAATCCTGGCCAGTCAATCGGTACAGCCCTAGCGTAAATATTTGTTCTGCAACTGTCTCACCTCCATTGAAGAAAGACAAAATGCTGCTTGTCTTTCTAAAAGGCAGTTAACGCCCGATGATCATAAAACGAGAATATACAAAATGAAAATGACTCATTTTATGAAACTACTTGATGTGGACAATAAAACCATGTGATTAAAAAAAAAATAGTATCAAGTAACATTATTATTCACAGCAAAGCAGTGTGTGGATGTGCCAAAATTACGTGCATCCAACAGAAACAGTGATTTACTTTAAAGTGACGGAAACAATTACTGGTATGTGTACAAATGTTTTTCCACTTCTAATAAAATCTCATAAAAAGTCATTCTTCTGCTACATTTTCACAAGGAATGAGTCATTTTGATGAGGACACCAAGTGCACTTATTGAGCCATATCTACATTTTGTTTCTCCGAGACAAACATTTTTCTATTCTAGAATCTTCAAAATTTGTTGTTTGTGTTGCATATAGGATATAAATACAGCATACTGTATTTTGCTCATGCACAGTGACATTTTAATATGAAAAACATCAAATATGAGAAATATATTCCTAGGGGTCCACCACTTTAGTAGGCTACATACCAGGACAATTACATTACTATCGCCTATTGTTTAATAATTTTTAGCATTCCTGTTTCTCCTCCATTACATTATAAAAAGAAAAAATTCAGACCCGATATGCAAAACGCACACAATGCCGAGTGATTAACATAAGAATGATTTGGTACAAGCAACACAAACTTATTTGCTAAGAAAAGTCTCAAACTATCCAGCAGGTGCAGCACCACATTGCTCAATAGAATTGGCCTGATTCTTTTCCTCATGTCACGTTAACCTGGTTAGCAGTTGCTAGGCAGAGTTGGAGGACCGTGTGAGTTTTGCGGCAGAAGAAAGTAGCGATGCAGTGAAATGGGGGGTAAAGGTAACGAAAGTAAACAACAGATGGCAGAAGCATGTTGCGATGAGTTGCAGCAGCAGACGCTACGCCAGCCTCACTTGGGTGGTGGGGGCGGTGAGGGGGGGGGGGGGTCGCTCAATGACAACTATGACGACATGAGGTTGGAGGTCAAATGCCGCCTTGATGACAGCCAGTCATGCTGGATTGTCAGCCACACACACACCATGTTGGTTTACTTTGGCAGTGATGAATGTTGCATGCAGCGACCGCCTTTAACCCGTCTGCCAGTCATGAGGACACACACACACACACACACACACACACATACGTACGCACACACGCCCACACAGAGGCAGCTGTCTGCCTGTCCCAGCACTGAACCCGCTCATGCTGGGGGTGTACTGGGCTTGGGCGCATGTTTTGGCTACCCGTTGCCATGACCTCATTTGCGAGGTAAAAGAAAAAGATTGAGTGGGAAATACCAAGGGAGTCAGAATTAGAGGTGTTTGTGTGTTTGTGTGTTGTGTGTGTGTGTGTGTGTGTGTGTGTGTGTGTGTGTGTGTGTGTGTGTGTGTGTGTGTGTGTGTGTGTGTGTGTGTGTGTGTGTGTGTGTGTGGACCATGTATTAGTCATGTTGCATGCACATACAGTCAATTTGTTTCCAGTTTTGGACGCAATTCCTTACCATGCGAAAATTACTTAGTGTGGGCTCCCCTCAAAAGGTTAGAACAGTAAAGCCAATTCCATTATTTTAACTTTAGGCTGAAAACATTTAACGTGTTTACATCAGAATCATACACACAACTTAGAAGATAATACCTAGACATTTTTTCTTAATTGGAGCATGTGACAGACGTTAAATGCCTTAATGTTTTGGACCATTGGGAATGCAATATTGTTAGGCACAATATCAATGAACAGGTCTATTTTCAAATATTTTCATACATAAGGTGCTCCGGGGTTTTAGATGCATTATTTTTGTGAAGCATTGTATGTTTATTGTAATTTTACCATATTTTTATTAGGGAATCCTCTCTTTTGAACTTCGCTAGTCAATCTGGTGACCGGTGGTTGTGTTATTACTTTGGCTAATGCTAAATGCTATCTTGGTTGACAGTTCAACAGCTGTAAACAAGACAATGAACTCACCATTAGCCAGCTGTTTTTGCTCAGTCCCAGCAGCTTTTGGAAGCTGGCTGTGTCGTTTACAGTTTACCTCCTCTTGGTCCCACATTGGAACTATCAGAGGTGTGCATCGTCATTGACTGGAATTGATGATTGATGGAAATGCCCACCTTTAGGCGTGTGCTTCAGCACTTTTAGCGAATGCTTGATAATGCAAAGCCTTGAAAACCGCACTGAGTGAAGCAGGATTATTTCTGTCAATCGCGGTGAGTACACACGGTCCTTCTCAATTCGTGTAATTTTGTGAGGCTTCGCATTATCAAGCATTCGCTGAAAGTGCTGAAGCACACGCCAAAAAGGTGGGCACTTCCATCAATCATCAATTCCAGTCAATGACGATGCCCACCTCTTGGAACTATGCCGCTTGAAAAGCTCAGTTTTTGTTGTTTTTAACTTAGGCTAGTATAGGACTACATTTCCCATGATTCTTAGACACCAAAGCAGGAAGTAGTTCTAGTTCTGATATGAAGAAATCATAGACGTCTGTTAGTGATTAGATGCCGATGAGAATGACAATGCCAACAAGAATGTGAAAGTAAATGGGAAGGATTTTAACTGCACACCGCGATGATATTGTCCAGCATTGTAACATTGAAAACGCGCCGCCAGAAATAGCTAACATTAAGCTAGTACTGGACAACATTTCCCAGGATCCTTTGTCATGGAAGTAGGTCTATGTATAACTAGGTATGATGAAACACCTGCTAGCGATTAGATGTGTAGAATGTAAACATTATAGAAAGGAATGAAAAGATATAAGGCGGTCTGGATTATAAAGTGCACTGTCGATTTTTGAAAATTTTAAAGGAGTTTAAGTGTGCCTTATGATCCGCAAAATACGCTAAGAGCGTTAAATGTCTACATTCTGTTTAAGTTTTGGGTTATATGTGTGAATATTTGTACTGATTAGAGGTGTAACCAGCATAAAAAAACAGAACATTTTAAATAATTTCTACAGATGTTTATATGTGGAATTGAAACTGAACTGTTGCTCTGGCCTCACTGTTGCAATGCTTTTGGAAGGGTGCGTAGCCTTTTTTGGTTTGCATTATGAGTAAGCTATTTTGGAAATGCATGATAATCGCCCCCCTATTTGAGAAGGCGATTACTACACTTTGATGTAATTATGTTGGAAATATTTCTTTAAAAGATCCTTTTATACTGACAAGCCTATGCATGTGATGATGAGCAACAAAGCAATACACTACCAGCATTTCCCAACATCACAGGCTTATGACGCTCAGCCATTACTATAGTTTCAGTTTTTTTGTTCTTCTACGAGATTCCTTTTGAGTGAGTGGTCCGATGCCCTCCTTTCAACATACACACCACAATGTGGGCTCATTGTGGCGGATGAGGCAAACACATGCAGTAGGTTGATGAGCCGTTAGATACTTATGTCATTCTGAGGTGTGACTGTCTCTTTCTGGAAACCGCAAGCCAATATGTTAGTTTAACTCATTCACTGCCATTGACGGCTATAGACGTCCAAAATTCATTTGAACTATTTCTATTAGTTTAAGATTCCCCCCCCCCCCCCCACTTTTGTTAACAAGAGTAAGAAAAAATATATATTGTACATTTAGACCAGGTAATTAAATTTGTGATTAATCATGAGCGAACTATTGAAGTCATGCGAATGATTACAATAAAACATTTTGACGCCCTAATTTTAATAATGTTTTCTTTTATTGAAAAAAATATTATTTTAAAAATGAAAAGATTATTAAAAATTTGTTTTTTGAAAAAAAGATTATTTAAAAAAAGAAAAGAAAAGATTATTAGAAATTAGGTCGTCAAAATTGTAATTAATCACATTACTTCAATAGTTAACTCACGATTAATCAAAAATGTTATATCTGTTCTAAATTTAATTTAAAGTTTTTTATACTCTTGTTAAAAGTGGAAAAAAAATTAAAAAATGTTAAACTGACAGAAATAGTTCAAATGAATTTTTGACGTCTAAAGCCGTCAATGGCAGTGAATGAGTTAACCATGTGGAAATCTCTACTATATTTGTGTTTTTACTCAAAGATGAAGAAACAGTGCTGAAAATGTTCTCATTTGCATCCTGAATCATTCTGACATTCATGGCTGTGTCATCCAGTGTTTTTAATATTTAATGAAAAGTGGTGCTCCCCAGGGTTTTGTCCGAGGTCCACATCATTTATATTGCCAAATTATCAAATCTTCTATGACCTCTCTATAGATATTGTTTCAAGCTAAACCTGACTTGGTGGTATTTTGGACATGTTGAAGCCCGTCTTTAAGAAACATATAAACAAATTGATTCGTTTTTCAGCTGGGAGAAAAAAACAAACTGGTTTAAATAAACGGGGGGGTAAACGGGAAAAAGTGAATAACATCTGCCTGCAGTTACGCAAATCTCTTTTGAAATACATCTAGCCATCCATTTCCTATACCACACATCCCGTTTAGGGTATTAACCAAAACATATCCCAGTTGACTTACTTAGATTACACTCCGGACTGGTCGCTAGTCACGCACGTACAGACAAGCAACCATTCACACTTGTGCTGCTTGCACAGAAGTCAGACGAATGAACCATTACAGCGTCAGTATATATATTTAAATGAAATGCCACCAAAAATTTGAGCTTGTTATACGCTTAATGGGTTGACTTTTTCAACCGTTAAACTGAAACAGTTTATATAAATGATTACCAAGTTGTTTTCTTGTTATTCTTGAAGACTCCGTCAATGCTCATTCAAATGACATGGCCTTAACTGAAAACAGGCGAGTTGCAAATCCCATATATTATTGCACAAGAGAAATGTTTGGAGGGTTGCATGATCGAACTGGCATTGTTGCAGATTTGTTGGAAGGATGCTGCATGAGTCAGAGGAAGTGTATTTGTGTAAATGTGCCAGTCTGTGTATGTTTGTTCCTCCTTTTCATAACTTTATTCCCATCCAACAAAAAATCTGGTGCCAATTCTGTGAAATATCAACACTCACCATTTGTCCTTCCTCTTACTTTTTTAATTAGATTTTTCATCATTGACTTCTTTAGATTCACCAACATGGATAGCTTTTTCATCAATAGATAGATAGATGAAATAGAGTAGGATTGGAACGATACGTCAAAGTTAAGATTTAATTCAAACCTTAATTTCTGAGCCACTGTACAGAAACTATTGGATTTTTTTAAAATTAATAACAAAAATATATTTTTACAAATATATGAATATAATGAATAAATACATCATGAATATAACATATAGCACATTTATAATGTATGTTTTTTCCCCATAATATGATATTTTTTATTAGGGGTGTGCAAATCTCCACAAAAGACTATTTAGTACAGTTTCTGATACGTGGGGTGCGAAATCATTCAAGGACGGCTTGAAAATGGAAAGATTCGGTTCGATTCCCGATTCAATTTGATGTTATACGGCTCAGTTTGAGAGCGTATGATTCAGTGTCTTTTTTGTTGTCATTTTACATACAGTAATTTCTGGACTATAAGGCGCACCTGACTATAAGCAGGGATGTGATTTTTCCGCTAATTCGCGGAATTCCGCTTTTTTTATCTCCCCCCCAAAAAAAAAAAAATAAATAAATTTTTTTTTTTTTTTTTTTAGTAGTTCATTGTGTATGCACATGACTCCGACAGATAACATCTTCTGCTATAACAAAGACATTTGTGGTATGCTCTAATATGAGTTACTTTTCATTTGGTCATGATACAATTATTTGTTCATGAAATTTGAACTCTTCAACATTATTTATGTGTTAACTTAGTAATCACATTAGTTAGATATGATGATATTCTCAGTGATAGTTTTTAAAAGCAAAGGCAGTCCAATGTTTTTGAATGTGACTGATTTTGAGTTGACTAAAACTGCCATTTTATATGGGATAGTTCAATATACATTGAAAATTTATGCTGTTGTTTTTTCTATTTCTTTGTCATGTGAGTGCATTGAAAGTACTTAAAAACACGGAAAACCCATGAGCTCCGGGGGGCTTCGCCCCCCGTGTCCCCCCCACCAGGGCAGTGCCCTGGTGGGGGGACAGCGGCCCCCAGACCCCCGGCTAAATTTTCAGATAATTTCACTTTGGTCAAATCACATCCCTGTATAAGGCGCGCTAGCTAAATTTGGGGAATACTCAAGTTTGTTACACATATAAGCCGTCCCCGACTGTAAGCCGCAGGTGTTTTAATGTTACCGCATCGGGTTCCCGCTACTTTCTTCTCCATAATGAGGGCGCAAATTGTCTCGCTCTTGTTCTCTCTCCTACTGTATTTGGGCTCACTTGGTTTGATTTGCTCTGCCTGACGCTCTTGCGCTTCCTTTATAGTGCGGCCACTTGTGATCTGATGGATAAGCTGCACCTTTGTATTAGCCGCAGGGTCGAATAGAAGTGAAAAAAGTTGCGGCTTATAGTCCAGAAATTACTGTACATTTGAATTTGTCAGTACTGGAAATGTGCCATTGATGATTTGATACGTATCTCGATATATTTCAAAGTGGAACGATTCTGTTCGAGTCAACGTACTCGCGTTTTTAAAATCAAAAATAGATTCGTAGACTGTGACTGTGTTTTCTTCCATGCTTCACTTCAAATAATTTTGGGATGGTGTCTATGAAAGTGCATTTACATGTTGACATTACTTTTTTGTTTTGACGCGTTTATGGCTCTTAATAGTTTAATAGTCTCAAACTTGTTGTCTACACAATTTCCATCTCTGTTCTTAACCGAGTAGCCAAAATTCTGACCTAAATGGGTTTGGAGGGTCCACATTTTCGTGGTTATTAATAGCCATGTTTTTACCTCTTCTACACTCCGCTGCTTTCACATAGTTGGTCTGGCATTAGCATTAGCAATATTATTAGCTGTAGCCACAGTTTTGCACACACCGGACAGATCACTGGAAAAGTAATCACATGACCTGCAGTTAAAATAGGCTTTCTAAAGAAATGTATCTTCAATCTAGGCTTCTCTTTTTTTTTTCTTCTAATGAACTTGGTATAAAAATAATTATTTTTGGTTTGGTAGCAAGTGAGCTAAGAGGTTTCAGCAATTTTTGGTATTGATACTGTATCATTACATGCTTACAAATAAGCACTATCCAGTCATGGTAGTGTGCTGCTCTGCGTTGTTGCAAGTTATTGTTGTTTGTTTCTTGAAATTTTAAATAATTGGATGTCTTTTTAATATTTGCCTCCGTTTTGTTCTCTGTCAACAGGGTTGGCAGCAGCGTCTCTTTTCTCCCAAAGACGTTTGGGGCATGAAAGCCGATCACGTTCATCTTTCATTTGTAACGTCCACCTCCGTCTACCTCCCTCTCACCTCAGTTGCACCGCATTGATGAGGTAACATCAAGCTGTGCTCAAGGCAGCACCCACCTGCACAAACACCACCCTCCCTCCCATCACCCCCCCTCCACCCCTGCCCCCCCCTTCTGCCGCCTGTTCCATTGCAGCCATGGGCCAGAAGATATCCGGTGGCATCAAATCTGTGGACGGGCGCGGGGAAAGCGGCGGTTCCCCATCCTACCGGCCCTCGGCTCATCACAGGCAGCACCCAGACTTGAGGGGCCAGGATTTCTCCAAACCGCCCAGGCTGGATCTCCTTCTGGACATGCCGTGCGCCAGCCTGGAGACGCAACTTCGTCACGCGTGGAACGCAGACGACCGTTCACTCAACATTTTTATCAAAGAGGAGGATAAGTTGACATTTCACCGCCACCCGGTGGCTCAGAGCACGGACTGTATCCGGGGACGGGTCGGATACACCAGGGGACTCCATGTCTGGAGGATTCACTGGCCTTCCCGACAGCGTGGCACCCACGCAGTTGTTGGGGTAGCCACCTCTGAAGCTGCTTTACATTCTGTTGGGTACACTGCCTTGGTTGGGTCGGACTGTGAGTCCTGGGGCTGGGATTTGGGACGTAACCGCCTCTACCATGACAGCAAGAACCGGGCCCACAGCTCGCTGCCGTCTTACCCTTCTTTCCTGGAGCCGGAAGAAGTGTTCACCTTACCGGATTCTCTGCTGGTCATTCTAGACATGGACGAAGGCACGCTGAGCTTCATAGTGGACGGACAATATTTAGGAGTGGCGTTTCGAGGATTGAAAGGCAAGAAACTACATCCCATCGTCAGCGCCGTGTGGGGCCATTGTGAGATATCCATGAAGTACATCAATGGACTTGATCGTAAGTAGGCAACGCCCCTCAAACACGTTACATGTATGAATCGTGCTGAGGAAGCAGCTCACATTTCAACTCTTTAATGCCAAGCTTTATCCAAAAAGAGTTTCGAGCATTTTCACTCTTCTTTCAAGGCAAAGAGAATTTTGTGTTCTATGACTCTGTAAACATGGTGGATTCCATGTGAAAGATTGGATTCCATTTTCTCATTAGACAAAAAAAGTATGATTCTACCTTATTCCGTTCTTTAGTAATCACTATTTGAAAATAGGCAATTTGAGTGACACCAAGCTATTATGGAAAAATTAAGGTGAAAACAAGCTTTTTGTGAAAAGATACTTTTTCTGCACAACAGTGACTTTGACACTAATATTTAGTTATTATTCATAGTTTAGTGACGCTCTGTGAATTAGATTTAATGTGACAAACGCTTTGATCATTCGCGACATCCTTGAAAATGTTGTATTTCCTAAGATCCGCCATGTTCTCATGTCATTTCAATTGCTTTCATCCTCGGGATCACATTAAAAAGCGATACAATGCTGCCATCTGCTGGCCATATTTAGTGGGTGTTTTAAAAAAAAAAATTCAGCTCATTCATGAAACCTGCCCAAGACGTTGCGCTGCCCATTGGGAACAAAACAACAAAAAAACATAGTTGACGTCAATTAACGTTGATGGCAGTACTTGTTGGGATTGTCGTCAAGGAGTTAAATAACTATAAAATGTATCGGGCCTAGGGATGTAAGGATGACAGCAATATCCAATATTAAAATTGCTGCAATGTCGTCGTCGTCATGTCATCTGTTAAAAAGGCAGGTTGTATTTGTGCAGTTCTAGCACCCTCTGGTGTTTGGTTTATTAGTGCAGATTAATTTTAATTAGGAATGTTTTGGCCACTGCGGCGATTGTCACTCCCATAAATCGGACATACAAGCAAATATTTTTCAACGCGTGCGTCAAAAAACATTACTTTTCGCCTGCTTTGAATTGTCAACTACATAGACCTACATATTTTTTTTTACCCAATATGATTTAAAAAAAATATATTTTATTTTTTTACAATATCGTGAGTTTTTATATCGTATTGTGAACTTTTTTTTTATATATATTGCTAACCTCCCCACAATATGGTAGTAATTGTTATATCGTGAGGTTCATATCATAATTTATCGTATTGTGACGTTTGGATTTCGTACATTCCTAGTTTTAACATCATGAAACTCATACTTGGTTTGGTTAAACTTTTCATAGTTTCCCACTACAATTTTGAACTGCGCTTTTCTTAGTGTGTGCTGTCTTGGTTTCGTACTCTTTGTGTTTTAGTCTCTACGGTCTGTACTGTGTGCTTCTGTGTTGTATGAAGGACTAGTTATTTATTGCCATTGCAGGTGAACCATTCATTGAACAGCTCATTAACTTCAAGAGATGAGTTATCTTTTTTTTTAAGAAAAAATTATCTATATTCTGAAATGAGTTCCTTCCACCCATCCGTATTACTTTAATTACCAATCACAAAAAAAATAATCTGTGCTTTCATGGGTCACCATGGATGGAATGTTCTCGTAACAATGTCAACCTGTTTCCTACCTTAAAAAAAAAGAAAAAGATAAGGGGTCATGTACGACTCCCTTCCCAACCTAAGCACTGGATGTTTTTGTGAAACTGCAGCTGGCCAACTGAAACATGAGTCAGACCCAAAACACATTGCAGCATCTGACTTGAATGTTCCGACTTCCTGATAACGACTTGGCTGGCTGTTGTGTTAGCAGCTAAAATTAGCTAGCTTGACTCTAGCTAATCTACTGCACTACAGGCGGTATTGAATTAGAGACATTGTCTGGTGAAGTTTTTTTGTTTTTTTTAAGACGCATCTGCTGGATTTCAGAGCAATGAGCCTCCTTGGAATAATGCAGAGAATATAGAGTCTGGTGTTAGTTTTACTTGCATTTCTTTTTCTGTCTTCACACTGACGTATTACAGTAGGAGACGTTTGAAGATTGAAAGTAGGAAGAAAAGTGACAATTTGAAAGGCTCAACCTGACAGCTGTGAATAAGGTGCAAAGTGTTTTGTGTAGGTATGAGCCAGTATCATTCGGATGATGAGATAACCTTGAGCAAAAATATTGCATTTTCACGGTATCATTGCAGCTCTAAAATGTTTTGGTGAATAGTTTTTTTCCCCAATCTGTTGCGTTTCCAATAATAGAATATTTGGTGTGTTAGTAAACTTAAAAAGAAATTAGCTAACTAAAGTTTTCTAACTAAAATCTAAATTGAGTCCGTCCGTCCGTCCGTCCGTCTTCTTCCGCTTATCCGGGGTCGGGTCGCGGGGGCAGCAGCTTTAGCAGGGAAGCCCAGACTTCCCTCTCCCCAGCCACTTCAGCCAGCTCATCCGACGGGACCCCAAGGCGTTCCCAGGACAGCCGAGAGACATAGTCTCTCCAGCGTGTCCTGGGTCGTCCCCGGGGCCTCCTGCCGGTAGGACATGCCCGGAACACCTCCCCAGGGAGGCGTCCAGGAGGCATCCGAACCAGATGCCCGAGCCACCTCAACTGGTTCCTCTCAACGTGGAGGAGCAGCGACTCGACGCTGAGTCCCTCTCGGATGACCGAGCTTCTCACCCTATCTCTAAGGGAGAGCCCGGCTACCCTGCGGAGGAAACTCATTTCGGCCGCTTGTATCCGGGATCTTATTCTTTCGGTCACGACCCACAGCTCGTGACCATAGGTGAGGGTAGGAACGTAGATCGACCGGTAAATCGAGAGCTTTGCCTTTCGGCTCAGCTCCTTCTTCACCACAACGGACCGATACAGCGTCCGCATCACTGCAGACGCTGCACCGATCCGCCTGTCGATCTCCCGCTCTAACCTACCCTCACTCGTGAACAAGACCCCAAGATACTTGAACTCCTCCACTTGGGGCAGGACCTCCTCCCCGACCCGGAGAGGGCACTCTACCCTCCACCCATCTAAATTGAGTGTTATTGTAAAACAAACAAACTGCATATTCTTTTAAAAGGCTTGGCAAGAGTAGAGTCTTGCTTATAGTTGGAAACATTTTGGTTGTGAAAGCTCACATGATAGGACTTGCCGCTTTTTGATTGGTTGCTAATCCCTGCACACGGCGTTAGGTGTAATGTGATTTTGTCTCAGCTGTTGCTGATTTGCATGTTAAGAATTAAATTACCCTCAACAGTCACAAGATGCGACATATCAACATTGTTTTGGTCGTTTTCATAACCGTGCCATTATCCTGGTAGAAATATCACACAGTTTTGGATTTTGGTATCATTCTCAGCTAGAAGAAAAACATTGTTTAATGTCACCATGCCAGGCATATTAAAGGTCTGGATCTCGGCGAGGGGGAAATCCACCAAATCTGAGACAATGGTTTCTCTTTTCTTTCATTACTTTGGACCGCTTTCCCAGTTGAAAGCTCTCTTGTCTGCCAATCAGAAATTAGTCATGAATCCTATTTGAATGCATGGCTGTAATAAATAACCCGCAGGTCCTCTCTTTTAGAGTCTGGCTTGCGCCTTCTTTCAGTATCACTTTGGAATTGTCTCTCGTCTGCCCTGCAGATGACTCAGATGGCGAGAATGGAGTCATAATTGCCGCCTTACCCGGCAGAGTATGTGCAAGTCATGCAAGCAGTACGCTGTCAGCTAGACAACAGCCACTGCATCATATTTCCTTTTCCACAACACTTGCTTTTGCGTTGTGTTGTACTGTATTGCATTAGATATACAAAGAGATATAATCAAGAGCTGAATCAAAAATTCTTTCTTTACAAAGATCGAGGGTCATTGTTAGATATTAGCACTTCTTCCGTTTGGAATGTTCATTTTTCAATGTTCTTATTATTCATTAGGTGTGTCATGCGATTAATTTTTTTTAATCGTAATTAATCGCATGTCTTCAATAATTAACTCACGATTAATCACACATTTTATATCTGTTCTAAATGTAGAATAAAATGGTTTTTTTTTCAAATTTTTGATCGGCTTGTTAACATAAAAGTGGGGAAAACATGTTAACCTAATAGAAATATGCTTGCATATTTTAGTCATTGATACAGTAATTTCATAATAATTCATGAAATAGTTTCAAATAAAAATTAAAAAGATGTACTCTACTGTAAAAAAAAACCCAAAAAAACGAATGTGACATTGATTTGTGTTGAGGTCATAATTCTGCCACTAGATGGCACAATTGTGCTTGTAAGACACTGGTGATAGCTTAGTGCATTTTCTTTTCATATTCCACTCGGCTCTTGGCTCTCGCAGGGGTCTGAGAGTGCCCATGGAGACCTCTTGGGGAGCTGTAGCAACCTAGCTCGGCGCTAACCGCTGACTGGCACTATCAAGTGCGTTCTTTCAAAGCAGGGAATCGTTGGTGGTGCTGCAAATGGCTCCTACATGCTAACTTTCTGCTCCTTAAACATTGTGTATTTTAGCTCCAGTGTAACAGTACAGTGCATTTCCTTTGGGTAATTTTGACATGGACGTTTCTGCTGCGCTGCGACTGGAATTCCCCCAGTACACGCTTTATAAGTAAGGGGCAGTCATTAAACGAGCCTTAAAAAAAAAAAAAAGTGGCGCGGTAATTTTGACAATGTGCCAATCAGAGCTGAGCTTTGTCTCAGCAAAGGACATTATTTATAGTACTACAGATTAATTTGTTGCTAAAAATAAATAAATGGGAAGAGGACCTAGAAAAAAAAATCACGTTAAATCACAATCACAATAATGAAAGGGGGGAAAAAAAAAGATCACAATTAGATTATGTTCCAAAATCTACTTTGCGGTATTAAAAATACATTTTATGTCAGCCGCTTCTTCTCTCCTTACTCCCAGTTGTGCCTTCCTCACTGCTCTATTGCCCGTCATTGTGCCCAGCCATGCAGTAAAACATGCGGGACATTAAAGCCGCAACACTCAGCTGCAGAATAAGCAGTCAAGTTCAGGCGGGTTAGCGTAATAAGCTCAAATGCAAATAAACGCTGAGCGAGATGCAAACTGCAGATGAATATTTCACCTAATTGCTGCCACATTACAGCAACAGCATGTTGTAAGTCGTTCACTTTGCTTGGAGCACACTGTCATTTGCTTCTGTCTCCCGCATGCCTTTATTTTCCTCTTTATTGTCCTTTCTCATCCTGATGCTTTAATTATACAAATTAACAGCACGTTACTTGCTACCAGGAAATTCGCTTTCTTTCCTGATGTCTACTCTGTTTCTATAACGTGTTCATAAGCTTCTTTATCCACTCCGTTTCACAACACTGGAGAGGACAAATCAATTGTGTGGCAAAGCGGGGAAAGAATAGCAACAGGAATTTCAGTTGAAAAGAGAAATGAGATACAGTATGAGGGGAGAGAGTTTCTGCTGTGAAAACAAGTAGAATAGAGACGAGTACAGGACACTGATGTTCTTAAGAAGCGTGGAAATAGAATGCAATGTGAGTTTGAGGTAACAGGAATGAAAGTTGGCAACTTGCCCATCCATTAGCATAGCACTAGCATAGCACTAGTATGACAATGTTGACATAAATAGACCTTTACTTTTGCTTTTGCTAAAAAGCACCAAATTTACATTTGATTAAATCATATTATATGCATAATGTCATTTACATGTTGAAACACAGGTACAAATACAGTGGTACCATGACCACCATGACAAGTGGCCCAATTTAGGAATTATTCGTGATACGAGCCGTCACTTGGTCTTATTTTTTTTTACTTACTTTTTTTTTTTACTTACTTTTTTGTAATTTTTCCGCAAACTTCACCACTAGCACTAGCAACAAATCTTTAAAAAGAAAAAGAAAAAAGTAAATCGCCTATTTTACAATGTTTATTGCCACAGCCATCTGAAATGTAAACATAAAATTAAAAGAATCATACGTTATTTGACAAAGCTACCTTAGCAAAGAAAGTCCGCTAGATGCTAACGCACGATGCAAAATGCCATGGATAATCTAACAAAACTAGCATCAATGTTTTGGTACTTATAATCCTTCAATCAACCAATATTTCAACACATGTAGATCAACAATATACTAGCCTAATGGCTAAAATGATTTAATACAACATAACTTTACTTGGACAGTCATTCTTTTGCGTACCAAGAGCTGGATCCCGCATACCACTATATGGTACCCGTATCGCACTTCTTGACTCACAGGTCTAACCTATTTGCAATTTACATGATTGTCTTGTACTAACTTTAAACTTCTCGTAACTTCATAATTCTTATGGCCTTTATTTGCAAAAAATGGCAAGCACTTGTAAGATTTTTGGACGTGGCATCTCTAGCATCGAGACACTAATTCCACTTTTTCTCTACGAGCCTATTTACATCTCACATTCCTTTGGCTCCATCAATGAGAAGTGACCCACTTTTTCATAATCTGCCTGACATTCTGACTGACCTCTCTTCCTCTTCCCTACTGTGTAGTCTGCAGTGCATGAACTCACATGGGTCAGTCAGAAGTGTGAAGGCTTGTACATTCACTCATGCCCAGCTTGTTTACTCGATGGCCACAACTTAATCCCTGGCCGGGTCATACCAAAGACTATACAAATGGAACCCATAGCCACCCTGCTTGGCACTCAAAATTAAAGGGTTGGGTTTGGGGGGTTAGATCACCAAATGGTTCCCGAGCACGGCCCTTGCTGCTGCTCACCGCTTCTTCAGGGGATGGGTCAAATGCGGAGAACAAATTTCACCCCACTAAGGTGTGTGTGACAATCAGTGTTACTTTAACTTTAAACATAACGTGTGTGGCTTTAAAAGGCGTGGTGTGGTCTGGTGAGTGACGTGGGTGTCTGTGAATGAGAGGTTAGAGTTGGTTCTCGTTCGGCATGCTTACTACGTGTTTGGTTTCTTGCCATTTGTTCAATAAGTGTATCAGTGACGGTGTCTATCGTTGACTTTTTGCGAGGACATTACAACATGTATTAACTAGCAATGGTAAGCTATATTAAAAGTAGCTAATATCGATTTGTTGAACATGTCTTGGTGATCAAACTTTTGACATTCTCCGTCTTCTACGGTATGAACTCGTTCATTCTAGCATTAGGTCACAACAAAAAATACAAGAGTCGTACCGAAAACAATCAGCCACAACTGCTATTACTTTTTAGAGAGTTATTCACTAAACAACAGTTTGTGGTTTGTGGTCATGTTCGAATATGATGGCTTTTTGTAGCTTCCTGCAGCCGTTTTGCTCAGTGTAGTTTTTTTTATTTTTATTACATCTTTTATATCGATTTTAATTAGATTGTGCAGGTATTCGGCTTGTTGCACAGCTGCTGCAACTATTGCAGCCGAGCTCTGTTGCTGTATTCTTGACGTGTGATTTGACATTTTGAAGCTACACCACAAGCCCTACTTTAAACTGGGATGCAGAACAAAGAACATCGCTCATCACTTTTTTTAAATTTATTTTTATTTTTTGTATTGAATCATGACTAAATAGATGGTAGGAAGGCAGTGTGGTCTGACTTATAGATTTATTTTTTTATGTGCGGAAACAAGGATGAGTGCATGAAATGCCCTAAATGGCCTAGAAGTGAAAATAAGGACTCTTAGTGGTTATCTTTGATAAAGCTTTGATGCCTCCTGACAATAAGCGCACTGAATAAAGAGACAAGAGTGAGCGACAAAATCGAGAGAATACTTGTGCAAGGACACAGATTCACCGTGAAGATGGATACAAAGAGCCAAGAGATTGCTATTCAGAGAATAAAGAGCGACGGGCACGGGATGATAGCTGATTGAAAGAAGAGGCACATTGTAGAGGAAGATGATGAGCGGTGTAAGAAATGAGTGGAGGGGGGAGGGAATCAAATGAAAGACACGTGAAGCAACTGGTGTCATCTCTGTGGCGAGCTCATGCTCTGATGAGCTTCTCGGAGAGGAAAGCGGGTCAAGGAGCGACTGAGAAGCTAATGAGGCACCGCAGGGCTGCCGGACGAAGATCCACATGTCGGCTGGATGATGTATTGTACACATGTTTACACAAACTTGATTTGCGCCACTTCAAAGTCGATTTTTTTTTTAATCGGGAAAAGAGCCAAAAGGCACCGTTTGAGTTTTTAAAAGGTTTCATTGTTGCCAAACATTTTACTTAAATGTAGCCTGCGATACGAGGCGGTTTTGTAAACTAAAATTGTGGCAGGATAACTTCAGTGAACAATCAATCAATCAATTGAAAAATATTTAATGAAGCTTATTGAAAATATGAGAATGAAGGTTGATGTCTTGATCTGGTTTTGGTTAATATATTATTTATGTGTGATGTTTGAGTTTGCTATTTTGAATGATTATGTCTTGTAAAAAGGGTAGTCTATGCCTTTTTGGTCTGTGTGTGTTTTATTTTTTTAAATAATGGACCTGTGTGTTGTTGTTGTTTTTTTAATGATTAATTAATTAATTAATTAATCTTTATGTATATAGCACTTTTTAAAGGGGAAGTCAACGCCCCAAAAATACAATATTGCGTCAGTGGAATATGAGTTACGTAGAAAAATCCAGAATTTTTTTTTTATCAGTATCAGTGTCAGTAAAATGACATCTCAGTTGCTCGGATCTCAGGTAACAACCAATCACAGCTCATCTTCAGAAAACAGGTGGGCTGTGATTGGTCGTAGTCAGAGCCCTCAGTAACTGTGATGTCATCTTCAGTTGACAGCAAGTGGCAAAATGGCCGCCCGCTGAGATGGATAAAAATGGCTGGATTTTGCGTCATAATTATATACAAATGTAATATTAATCAGAATGTCATGTTTACACTAGTGAGGTCACATATAACATATTACTGTCAAAAAAACCTCTTTAAACAAACTCTTAAAATGAGTTAAAAACAGGTGAGGGATGTAGAGACAGTGTTCGGACTCTAGTTAAGAGTTTCTCTCTCTGGGCCTCTGGACGGATGATTAAAATTTCGGTCTTATTCTGATTAACACATTAGCTGCCATAGATGGCTTTAGACGTCAAAGATTCATTTTTACTGGTCTGGCAGTGAATGAGTTAAGATGGAGAAAATTCTATGCAAGCCAGGGTTTGATGTCCAGGATACAATTTAAAAAAAGCATCAGGAGACACAGGTGTGCAACTTTGTGTCGTCAGCGTAGTTTTGGATTTTTTTTTCTGTGCATAAATTAAACAATAAAGGACCTAAGATTGAACCTTGAGGCACACCGCATGCTACTGCATAGATAGGTAATGCATTATCACACCATTACTTATTTACTTATCTTTACTCTGACTTTGTTTAAAAAAAAAAAGTAAGGGACAGTTTTTTTTTTCTGTAGAGCGTTGTGTGTTAGTTCTCGAGTAGTAACAATCGAGCGACCAAAGAATCCATTGATTTTAATGAGCCATTTCCAGTTTTACTATACAAGTCCGTTTGTACTTGGTTGGTTTAATCTTTGGGATTATATGGGATAAATCACTGGATCAACCAGTTAGCGTCCGGGGCCCACGGTGCAGTGGAGGGCCCGGTTGGGAGGGTAAGCATGATTGCAGACTTCTTAGCAGGATCATTACTGGCTCTGCCAGAACCGAGCAGCATGGAGTAGAACGGGCAATGGGGCTCGAGAACATTGATGCTTGCCAGACGGCGACTCGCAGGGCGGCCGCCTTCGTCTCCATCTGAGGGCAGCTCTTCAGCCATTTTGAAGAGCTTAATTGGCTGAAAGTGCTGTCATTCATGTTTGAGTCCTGCAGGTTTTAGATGTTTGCGATCTCCAACGCACCAGATTCTAACGTTCAGGATTGTTATTAGTCAAGCTTCTGGGGAGCTTGCTGGTGAGCTGATTATATGAATCAGGTGTGTTGGAGTGTGGAAACATCTAAAACCTGCAGGACTCCGGCCCTCGAGGACCAGAAATGGGGAAGCCTGCATTAAAGTATCCCCACAAAAAGTGCACTTTGCTGGAGAGAAATTATAAGCACAAATAGAACTTTATTTGTTTTGGTTTGCTTGCACATTTTCAAGTTTTCCTCTCTTGCCACAATTTCATCTTTGTTGTCTAAACTTGTGGCTGGAGGAAAGTGTGAGTGGCAAAAAAAAAAAAATTTTCGAGACCAGCAAATGACACGGTTCAAGCTCCCATCCTTTCATTTCTATGCTTTATTAGGGTTGCAGTCAACTGGAGCCAATCCCAGCTGACTTGGGGCCAGAGGCAGGGCAATTTTTGCTGTTCTGACTTCTAAAATCAAACTGGATTTAGCAAAAATTGAATTTTGAGCTGGCAGTTTGAACAGGGCAGACTTTGGTTAGCCAAAAAGAAATAAGGAATCTGATTGTTTTTTTTGTACCATAGAAGGAAATTACAGAACATCCACAAACCATACAAAAAGGTTTGAAACATACTGTATCATTAACTCATTTGCTCCCAAAAACGTATAAATACATTCTATTTTAAATGTTTTAAGTGCCCCAAAGGCGTATTTATACGTTTAAAAGAAAACATTTTTTCATGCTTGAGCATACAGAAGGCTTTAATGCAGCTTCTCAACTGCACAAAACAGTTGAAGCGATGGTAGTTATTACCAAAATGGCCAGCAGGTGGCAGCTAAATAGAAGAGAGCAACTAGGGTCATATTGAAAACAAGTTGATTTCCCCACAATTTAAAGCAGATTTGTGAATGATGATGAAACTTAGCTATATTCTAATGCTAATTTCTGCAAAACGGATACAGTTAGAAATATACTTTTTTTTCCTGATGAAAGAAGAGACTCTAATCTGTCTTTCGGTAAATTCTATGTTTTTATAGCAATAGAACACAATATTCTGTGAGCTTGGCAAAATCTGTCAAAATCCAGTAAAACAGCCGGAAGAGAAGGGGATTGCTTCAGTGAAAATGGCTGGGAATGAATGAGTTAAACATGTAGACAATTATTAATGTGTTTATTCGCAGCAACAGTTTGCGACATTGCTCTGACATTTGCACTTGTTTCCCCACACTCTTCAAACACTCCACGCCACATTTTTCAGTTTGCTTTCTTACAATCTGTCGCCAGCAAACAGCCAAATTACGCCAGACATTCCAGCTTAGTCACCAACTGTCTAGTGGCAGATATTTGTTCCCTGAATATTGGACTGTTAAATCGGAAACGCAGGTGGCGGTTGCGCCAAAACTGTGACGTCCGTTCAGTCTCTCCATTGTTGTTGGAGGTTAATAGACGCTAGGAAGGAAATGAGTGATCAGCAGTCACAGGCTCTAAAAATGGCCTCATGGGCAACGCCAGATCAGATCATTCAGAGCGAGTCCTATAAATTCATTAACATCTCATTTTTACTGATTATGGATTAAGGACATTTAAATAACTGACACTGGTTGCATTTCTTGGTAATTCCAGCAGAATTAATGTGAGAACAAACAAGCTGGGTGATTATTTCTCTTAGTTCTATGAAAAAAATGTGTCATATTTGGTCTGTTGACAGTTGTTCAAAAGGAAAGACAAACGACTGAGCAAAAATGAAAGCAGTGTGAATTCTCAGTGTGATTTATTCTGCTGTCTGTCAATTGTACTCGGTGTAGGCGTGCGTCGTGTATGCAAAGGGGAAAGAAAAAGTATTCGGCTGTGTTCAACTCATATCCAAGAATTTACTCCCGTCAGGTAACGGTTAACATTAACAACGGCTGTTAACTGGTAAGGTAGACAACAAAGTGGGCAAATCAATTTGATGAGTTTGTTTTTACCATATCTTTGTTGTGAAATATGGGAAAACCAAATTTCATAAAAAGCAACTCTTAAAATATTGCCCTACTTAAAATGTTATCAAAGTTGAGTTCATCCAACTTGTGCCTTTCTCTGCGGTCTGCAACACAAATTATACAGCAAAGTGTAGGTTGAATTCCCTTAAGGGATTGTAATGAAGAAAATAAATTAGATGGAATCCAAATCTAAATGCAATAAACAAGACGTTAGACGGCGTTGCATTGCCTAGCAGCCACTCCTTCACCACCCCCACGATAGCCGTGTGATTTTGACAGCCAGGAATGCTGAGAGGGGCCGAAATCACTTTGCACTGCTCAGCAGTTGCTTTTCTCATATCTATAAATCTGATGTTTAACACTGGCCTAGATCAGATTGGAGGACACACTGCAGCCACAAGTCGTCTCTCGTGTTGAAAGGGCACTGTATAAGCACCATTATATATTGTACTCTAATTATTATGAACCCCCATTTATCGCTCCAGACTCGGCAGCAATGGGTTAAAATCCTCAATACGGACAGAACAAGTAAACCATATTAAAACATTTTTTTAACCTTCCTACACGCTTTAAAGCGCATTTAAATTTATCTCATTCAGTGCCATTGACGGCTATAGACGTCCAAAAATCCATTTTAACTGGGCTGGCAGTGAAGTCCCTGTAAATTGCAAATGAAATGTCTTGCAGTTTGACATATAACAGAGAAGAATGTTGATAAAAATCCGCCAATTTTGAATGGTTAAAAAAATTTTTTAGACGATGGGGCGTGTCATTTGAATGAGCTGGAATCACTATCGATCAAATATCACTTCTATGACCTGGAAAATGGATTCTATTTTTTTTTTTTTCGCATGTTGGAGTCATGAAAAGATATCCACATACGGACTATCATGTTAAACTTACCTCCTTCTTCTACCATCTCTTTGTAACTTTTGCATCCTCACGGCAAACAACGAGGCGCTCTAAAGCAGCCACGGTAGAGGACTATCAGAAGGAGAAGTGGTGTTGGCATAGCTAGCTAGCTAACTGCATTTTGCAATTGCGCCAGGTAACTGCTTATGTGCCAGTGAAGGCACTAAAGTTCTTATGGCGGGGTGGGGCGACTGATGATCATGTTGTCGACACGCCCCAGAAACTATAAGGTAAACTGAAATGAAATGGTGAAAAACAGTTAAATGCTATTGTACAACATAGCTTTCACTTTATGGAGTCTTTAAAACATTGAGACACTTAAAAAGCATTCCTTAGCGCCTGTACTAACACTTGCTCGCATAATTCTCACGTTATTGCAAGACTGACACATAAAACCAAAGATAATTCAACATTGTATAGACTTTATAACAAAAACCTGCTATATTAATGCTAACGGAAATTAGCATAGATGCTACATAATTAAAAACCTTGACTGTTTATCATCCGCTTTTACGCATGCGGGCAACAATACATGCAAACGGCATAAAACAAAACTCACAGGCATATATCCACTCCACTCAACAACACTGCAGTTTAGTTGGGGACCTTCTCTGCTTCTTCTTCCAACACTTCACGTCTTCCAGTAGATCTCAACGCTGCCCGGGCATGTTGTACAAAGTCGCGCATCTCGAAAGTCAGACTTGCAAATGACGAACCGCGTGATAGCAGAGAAACACTGCACAACTCATTAGCTTTTGTTGATCCTTGGCTCAGCGGGTAGTTTTTCTGCAGCAGTGCAACACACTTTGTGATTAACGCGACTGATTCTGTCAGTCTTAACTACAAGTTGATGGTCTCCAGTCTTCATCTGCCTCTCTCTTTGTTCAGGAGGTTTTACACCATCTTCCAATCAGCTTTTCTATTTGCCTTCCCCCCCGGCATTCTCGCTGCACTCCCATTGTCCTTTGTGTCCTCTCATGGATTGAGTTTCATGCTGAATGAAGCCCGTCCGATTTATTCAGCTGTTGCTAAATTCACTTCAATAATTAGAGGTGCGATATTGATTTAATTCGAGCAGGCTTTTGTGTTCCTCCAACGCCACCCGCCACTGACCCGAACGCAACAAGGTCATCAATGACATCATCTATTGTCTGGAGTGCTTCCTACTCTTCTGAACTTCTCAGTTCTTGCAACGCAGGAAGAGGAACCGACTCAATATTGGATCACATCTGCGGTCGGGGGCTGAGGACAAGCTGTTTCGTTACCATGGCGACGTTTCCTGTTTGCACATCAAGTGAGAATGATGTCATAACTTTAGTCAGCCGGTTCACTCTGTCGTCTGCCTCTCTAACAGTAGACAATAATTCAAAAAACATGATTTCTACAAATATATATATATATATTTTTTTTAATATACATAGCAGCCTTTCTACTGTATGTAAAGTGTAGCTTTGTCTGAGAACACAATCAGACCACTCAGTGGAGAGTTTGTTTCAGGACACCCGTGCGCAGTGATAAGAACTTGGAAAATGGAGAGTTATAAATCACCTCTAGACGAAAATGATTTCACTTTGCAGTTTCTCCTCGCTTTATCACAGAACACATATTGTTTGCTACACTGCTATAAATTGCAGATTTTTTAAGCAAGCATTTTTTAATTGACAGTTTAGAGTTGTGCGCCTTTGTTATAAAATAAAATAAAATACGGGAAGGCACTGACGACGCCCTAAGTGTAATGTTTTGCCATTTTAATATTTATTGCTCCAAAAGAGCCCAGACAATATATGACTGTGACTATTGTTGTCTGCTTGGAGTTTGTGTTAAAGCAGCAGTTGTTTAAAAGTTTATAATTACCATTACAACTATGCTAATTTTTGTTAGCCAGAAAAGTGTATGGTGTTTCACATTTCACATTACATTAAGGTGACTAGATTTTCACCAAAAGGCAAGTATACAATGAATTCTCACTCACTACTATTTATAACTAATTTAAATGCTATCCTGGTTGACAGTTCAACGGCGCTAAACAATTCAATGCACTCACCATTAGCCAAGCTTTTTTTTGCTCGGTCGTGGCAGCTAATTGAGGCTAGCTCTGTCATTTACAGTTTGCCTCGCGCCAGTCCCACATCGAAACAATCCAAATATGCCGCTAGAGAGGCTCAGCTTGCGTTGGGTTGGACTGGTGACCGCAGCATAAGGCTAGTAGGACTACATTTCCCATGATTCTTAGACACACAAAGGAAGTAGTTGTAGTTCCAGTATGACAAAAAACATGACTGTTAGCGATTAAATGCGGTTAGACTAGTAGTATGAATCGCTATGACAACTGTGTGATTGGCATACACATGACACAAACAATTGGCTTGCTGACTGGACTTTAAAAAAAAAAAAAAGTTTTTTTCTGTCCCATTTAAAGCCGGGATGTCTGGTTTCCCTACTATACACGCAAGCATTATGCTAGCAAATTTTTGTTAGATTAAATCAGGGGTGCTCAAGTTCGGTCCTCGAGAGCCCCTATCCAGCCTGTTTTCCATGTTTCTCTCCACTAACACACCTGATTCATGATCAGGATTGTTTAAGGCTTCTGCAAAGCTCGCTGATTAGCTGATCATTAGATGCAGCTGTGCTGCAGGAGGGAAACATGGAAAACAGGCTGGAAAGGGGCTCTCGAGGACCGAATTTGAGCACCCCTGGATTAAATGATAGGATTTGCATTATGATAGTCTACAATTTCTTGACTGCAACAGTTTTGCTAACTTTAAATATATGTTTTTTAATCTTGTATGAGGGTACTTATTTTTTTTCTTTTTTAAACTCTTTTTATATTGTCTCTCTATTGCAAATTTGTACCTATTGTAGCTGGGCCTGGAACTGCCAGGATAAACTGGGTATTGTTTTTTGTTGGGTAATTTTGATTTTCACAAAAGATGACACTCGACCCGGCCTCAGCATACTTAAATTATACTCAAAGCCTACTCAAATACGCACAAATCCAATACATTATAACTTTTTTTAAATGAATGCCTCCTGTATGAGTAGAAAAAAAGTCTTACTTGACAAATGAATAAATAATGACATAATTTGCTTTTGCTCCTGCAATGGATACTAATTTACTTATTTACTTATTTATTTATTTATTTATTGGTGGTGAGCAGTGATCGAACTTGCGCCACAATCATGTCTCCGGTTTGGGGGCGCAGAGCGCTACCAGTGACCTGAAATTCTGGGCCACCGCCACCTTATTTGAACTCTCAGGAAGTGAGTTACATAAAAAGCTGACCTACTTTTTCCTTTTTAAAAGACCCCCACGCCCCCGACGCCCGGGCAGGATGTAAAAAAGCGGACGTTTGGCCACCCTGGTTTTCGGCACCTGACAATTATTTTCACGACCTCTCCTTGGAGAGGCCTCTTTGGTATTTTCTGTTACTCTGCTGTCATGTTTGAACAATCGTCTCATGCATCAAAGTAACATTGCGCTCATCTCCTCATCTTTCATCCGGCCTCCAGTTATCCATCATTTCATCTGCTCTCTTATCTAATTCACATTTGTCTTTTTTATTTCCCGGCTTGCCTCTGGGCCCAGGCGGCAAAAGCTGCTTGTGGGCCGACATTGCGGCACAGCTGCAGCGACCGTCCTCTAACTGACGGCCCAAGTTAAACGAAATGTCAGAGATTTGTGGTTCTGATGATGTGCTACAAGAATCGAACCCTTTGTCCTCCCACACTTCCTCCCTGCCTGTGCGCCCAGGTTTTATGTTCAATTTCATGGTGCTGCACCTTTTAAGGAGGATGTATTGTGACAAAGTGTATCAAAACTTTATATATATGTACTTATGTGCAGCGGGGAGGAAGTTTCGAATGAAAGTACATCCGAGTATATGCAGCGTGTGCAAGATTTTACCCACGAGAAAAGTTTAACCTGATAAAGTGCAAGGCGCTTAGCAGCTTTATGTCATCTGGTTATGTGTACATGGAGGTAATGGTGTGTTGCTAGGCAACTCAAAGTGAGGTAAGTGACACCAAAGTGACGGAGGGTGAAAAGAAGAACTGGTGCTCTTACCCTCATTGAATGTATATTTTTATTGTGGAATAAAAACAAACTTATTTCTTCATTAAGCGGTGGAACCTTGGCGGGTCAGTGTGTCGTCTCCTGCTATAGAAACGGATCAGTGATCGGGATATAAAAGTCTCCACACCCCTGTTCAAATGACAGGCTTTTGTGATGTGTATAATGAGACGGTGTCTTTAAATTACCTCAAAGTTCAGCTGTTTAGTAGGCTTTGTGCTAACATTGACGGAGACTTTGAACTGTTCATAATTCCCTCCTCCTTGTGTCAGGTTTAGTTCCAGAAAAAAAAAAAAGCTCTATGTTGTCAAACGTACTAAACAGCTAGTACGTACTTATTGCCTTGGAAATTCTGTGAGGAGCATAGCTTGCACTGTATAGTATTGTATATGGCTATACTAGGGGTGTCAAAATTGGTGCGGTAAGTTTGAGTTAATTTAAAGTTCCTTTAATGCCACTAATTTTTTTTTACATGCGATTGACCACGTTACATTACTTGGAAAGCATGTAATGGGAGAATTCCGGCCGCAACGCTTAATTTAGCAGTAATGAATTTAATAATAAAGCATATATTTGTGGAGACTGGGGTCAAGTTGTATTTTACAATTTTAAAAATGTGCAGTTTCACAAGTTACTACTTCATGTTAAAGATTAGATAGCTCTTAATATGAAAAGAAAAATGCACTGAGCTGTCACCAATGTCTTACAAATGCACTTATGCCATCTAGTGGCAGAAATATGACCAACACAAATCAATATCACACAAATTTTTTTTACATTAGAGTACATATTTTTAATTTGAACTAAATTTTAAGAATGATTATGAATTTACTGTATCAATGACTAAAAGATGCAGCCATATTTCTATTAGTTGAATTTTTTCCCACTTTTATGTTAACAAGAGTATGAAAACTTAGGGGGGAAATTTGTGTACATTTTATTGTACATTTAGAACAGATTTAAAATTTGTGATTAATCGTGAGTTTAACTATTGAATTCATGTGATTAACTCGTTCACTCCCAGCCATTTTCACTGAAGCAATCCCCTTTTTTTTGACAGATTTTGCAATTGCTATAAAAACATGGAACCTACCAAAAGAACGATTAGTCTCTTCTTTCATCAGGAAAAAGTATATGTCTATCGGTTTCCGTTTTGCAGCAATTAGCATTAGAACATAGCTAAATGTCATCATTATTCACAAATCTGTTTAACAGTGGGTAAATCAGCTTGTTTTCAACATAGCCCTGGTTGATCTCGTCTGCTCTGCTGCCACCTGCTGACCGTTTCTTTAATAACTGCCATTGCTTCAACCATTTTTTGCAACAAAAAAAACCCCATTAAAAACTATAAGTACATTAAACATTTAAAATGGGAGTAAATTAGTTAATTACAATTTTAAAAAAATTATCGCCTAACACCCGTAGTCACTATAATATTTTAAGTGAAACTTTTTTCACACTTTTCCTGTGCCATACTTAGGTTGACCTTGTTCCTTGTATATATTAAAATTAGAGCTCGGACTTGCACTCAAAATCTCCGTTCCCTAATTGTGTCGACGGCAGCCAACGACTTCCGGTTGTATTCGAAATTTCCGCTTCTGACTCAGGAAACGTTTTTCTTTTTAGTTGACAATGACTTACTTACCTTAACTACAAAGGTGGCATTGTGGCCACAGGATAGAATCTTAGTCTGTTGACTTATGATTATACACTGTAACTGTATAATAGTGAACTACGGCTGTCCAGTCTAAAAGTAATGAATATAGAACAAGTCTGTGCGAGATGACTTTTCTTTCCTGGTCTGGTCTGTTTACACCACGAGCATCCATGCTGCTTGGCATCATGACTGTGAACCCGAGTTGAGGATTAACCGCCTGTGTCATGTCTGGAGAGCGGCCGCAATTCCTTCAAGCAAATTGACAATTTGTTCAAGAGTAATGACATGGTTGCAGGTCCACCACCGGCACCCCTTCATTTTTTTTTTGCCAAGTGGGAAGAATAACCAAAGGACGATGACAGGGTCTTTTTTTTGTGCTTGATTACAAAATGGAATAAGCAAGTAACCTTTATTTTGATTGACATAATGGAGCACGCTTGTTCCCATAAGTGTGGTTGAGAACAGGTAGCTCGTTCCCAATTTCTCTCCGGTTTGTCCCTTTGGCTTTTTGTGCAAGTCGTGACAGCTTTGCAGTGAGTCACAGCGGGACCGTACCCAAAGAGTTGATTTCATTGCCAGTTTTTTCCCAATCATTTGGGAGTAGTTTGGGATTTTGTTTGGCAAAAACACAGCAATTGGTTTGCTTTGAATGTTTGTAATGATAATTATCACAAACACAAAAAAGCTCCCACTGGAGCTGTTGCACTTTGAGTTAAAACATGAATTCAACTTTTCAGTGTGATTATTTTTTTGGTGGTTATGATATAATATGTATATTGTCCTAAATGTTGTCAGCTTCCTAGAATCATTTCATCACATGAAATTAGATTTCAAGGATTTACGGGCATGGATGAAAGGCCTTATTTGTCACTGTTTATTGCACGTGTCATAGAAACTCCACTTTTTGTGTCCTGTGGCCTTTTTGTAAGGAGACAAGTTTAAGCTTCGGCTGTCCTCCTTTCTATATCCAGGGCCTAAATCACATATCGTCCTTGCTACATTTTCCCCAGGCAGCGCCACCGCCACCTTTTTCAACATCTCTTGGATGTCAACATCAGTCTTCCAGCTCAGACTTTTTAGAGAAAAAAGTGTCACCATTTTGTGCATATGTACTAGCTTTTTCTCCTCCTGCTTCACCTCTCCTTACCTTTTTTTAAGACATTTTTTGGTGTGCAAAGGAAGACGGTAAAAGTGACATTGACACTGTGTTCCCGGCGGCCACGGCAGGCAGCCCTCTTTCAGGCTATCATGGACAGTTTTTGGAATTGATTATCCTCTCGATTACTTGATCCCAAGGCGTTACTAACATGACTGCTTATTCTGTTTTATCATTAAAATCACTAAACCCAGTGAAGTTTCCTCTCATTTATTGTCTGCCGTTACCATGACAGCACAACTGATCTCAGAGCTAATTACCGCGTCTGGTAATTAGTCAAGGTTCAACATGCCCCCTCTGGTACCGTGACTTCCTGCTGTTTAAGTTTATTCTGCCGACATTGACTGAAACTTTCCTCCTCCTAAGCAGCATCACTTGATAACTTACCTGCAATGAAAAGTCTGATCTGTGATCCCGTTTGCTCGATGCACTTGACACCTTACGTTCATCATTTCCACCATTGAGTTACTACAAGCCTATACAATCGATGATGTAGCTTAAAGATGGTGTTTTTATTGGCAATTAGGAAGGTCTCAGATGCATTGTGAGGGGTTGATTAAGTGCTTTAAATATTGCATTATTAAAGTAAGGTAGCCATTAATAGGCCATGAAACCTTATTTAGTACCTTAACCCAAGGTTGAAACGGACACTACAGTCACTCCTTACTTTTAGGTTGTAGGAACGTGTGATTCCTCGCAGTCCTCGGGGGTTCACGTATGGGTACACGTGTACCCAATATTCGGGTTAAGATCATAATTAACTTTTTTTTAACATTCCGGATAATCCATTTGAATGTGTGAGCGGGCAGGGTTACTCCAGTATAAATATCCTGATTCTTAACGGCGATGCACAGACAACGTCATTACGGAAATAGACGTCATTGGAACTCATTCATTCCCAGCCATTTTCACTGAAGCAACCCCCTTCGCTCACAGCTGTTTCACTGGGTTTTGACTGATTTTGCAAGGCCCACAGAATATTCTATGGAACCTACCAAAAGAAAGATTAGAGTCTCTTCTTTTCATCAGGGAAAAAAAAATGTTCTATCTGTTTACGTTTTGCAGCAATAAGCATTAGAATATAGCTCTGTTTCATCATTATTCACAAATCTGTTTAAAACACTGGTGGGGAAAGCCTTTTTGCAACACGACCCTGGTTGATCTCTTTCTCTGCTGCCACCTGCTAGTCATTTTTGTAATAACTACAATTGGTTTAAGCATTATCTTCAGTTCAGCTGCTGCATCAAAGCCTTCTGAAAACACTGGGGGGGCTTTTTGCAACATGACCCTGGTTGATCTCTTACTCTGCTGCCAACTGCTGGTCATTTTTGTAATAACTACCATTGTTTTAAGCGTTCTCCTCAGTTCAGAGGCTGCATCAAAGCGTTCTGTATGCTCTACCATTAAAAAAAAAATAAATAAATAAAAAAAGTATAAATATGTTTTTGGGACCATGGTAACATTTAAAATAGAACATATTTAAACGTTTTTGGGAGCAAATTAGTTAACTTTCTACGTATTTCCGGTGGGTTGCACACCAGACACACACTGACAGGCAAACACGCATATATGTGTTTATATAAACACGTTTTCGCCGTAGAAACAGAAAATAACATGAAAACAGTGGCGAGCTTCATGTCATCAAGATCGGCTCGCTTAGCAAGTGGCAACGTAAGATGGCTGCCACACATACAAGTAGTTCCTGAAGACCAAGATTCCTTGTAAATATAGCATGCGCAGAACACAAACCAAAGTTTCATTCAAATGATTAAATCTAAAATATAAATCCCTTTTTTTTATTATTATTTAAATCTATTAATTATTTAGCTTTTATAGTAACATATCCACTACAGAACTCGACTGTAATCACATACTGATTAAGATTTTATAAATGAGTCCCTCTTCACATCGTGCTTACTCAGCTGCCCCTACATTACATAAGACTTATTATCATTATTTTTTTACCTGTTCATCTGTTTGTGTGAATGGCGGCTGTGAGCGCTCACATGTCGGGCCCGTCTGCAGCCTTAATCTGGTGGATTATAGCGCGCCACTCTGCGCTCTCGCAGTGTGTCAGCACGTGCGGCGTGTCAGCTTGCAAGCACAATTTTGTCCTTTAGTGCGTCGGCCGGTGACGCGCAGGAAACACAATCTGGCTTCTTTCATCGGCTCGCGTGCTTTTCAAGTCTTCACGCTAGATCGGGAATCACCCATGGGCTCGTATTCGCGGCATCAAACGGGGACAAGAGGGCCTCTGTGCTGGTGGAGAAGCGCATTGTGGGACAAGCTCTTGATCGTTTTTCATTTTTGTTTCATTTCATAAATAAATGAGAAATACCACATTTGTGATATTACTTGTTGATTTTGACTTTTGTGGATCAGTGGATTTTGTGTGGTTTTACGCCACATGTTTTTTTTTTTGGCAGTTATTACGCTTAGGAATGTTCTGACATAACTTGTTGCTGTTTGTGTGTCATGTCATGTTTGAAACAAAGCCCTTGTTCTTTGTGGTCATCTGATTTTGAATTTAGAACTCTTATTGCTTAGGTTCATCAACTACGACTTCATTCACATCTCGTATCATGCATCTTTTATTTGTTTTTTGGGGTTGTAAAGTAGTCCTCAATATGGCCCCCAACAAAGTGAAAAGTGCAAGTGGACGTTTTTGGAACGCAACGTGCGATACTTTAGTGACGTTTGGCTTAAGAATACTTCATAAAATGTTTTCCTGTTCAAGTTGCTGTTTTTTTAAGACCGTTTTTTTTTTGCGCTGTGCATTCATACTCTTTTTGTTAATTGAGGTCACCTTTTGTTTCAAAAATTGTCTGGTCCTCACAATAATTTTTTTCAGATGAGCTTCTCTTACCCGTTCTCTGTTGTATGTGCACATTCCAGAGTGGTACCAAAAAAACTTTCAAACCGGAAAATTGTTGGGGTAGAGCGAGAGATGTATCTTTTACAGTAATGGCAAGTTCATTCAAATGTGTGTAAAATGTCAACAAAAAGTTATTGCATCATATCTTGCCGAACTGAGTTATTATAGCTATATCGAATTGAATCATAATCCTGCCGACTCGAACCGAATCGCTCCACTCTCAAATCGAAGCGTTTCGCATCCCACATACCGAAAACCACATTGAATCGTCTTTTGTGGAAAGATGGACACCCCTAGTACATTCCCTTCCAAAAGTACGGCAACAGTAAGGCAAATCGTTTTTATACACCTTGGAACCTCGGAGTTTGAACGTCTCAGAACTCGTACACATCGGACTTCAACCCAAAAAATCGGAGTAAAAAAAAAAGCCTCGGCGTTTGAACTCATTTTTGGAGTTCGAACACCCAAGCAAATGAAGCTAAGCCGAACGTACCTTGAAAACAGTTAAACGAGTGAAGCCGAGCAATGCCGGATGCTCACGTTGCGGTAGTTGAGACCATGCGCTGCTCATTTCCAGTCAGATCGTGAATACTCCCGGAGGTGCTCCATACTCGGGAGTGCATTTTTTTTTTTTTTACGACAATTTTCTTCGCTATGGGCCCAAAGAAAGACAACAGTGCCAGCGGTCGCAAAGAAAAACCTACAGTCCTACGAACCACAGTGGAATTAGGAATGAGATTATCGCGCCGTTGTAACTAATTTGACTACTTCTGTAAATACTGGCACGAGGACCCCCCTTAGCTGTTCAACAACGTGCCTGACGTCAAACAACGCACGCAAGGACCGCTTAGTAGTCTAACAATATGCCCAATGTAAAATAAACAAACTCAGCACTGAACTAAAGCAAGCATTAACATTTTTCATCCACTGATGCCATCACACTACAACAAAAAAAGTTAAGGTATTTTTTATTGTTTAAATACTGTACTGTACTATAAATGTAAAAAACATAAATAGAAATAAAAAATGGAATTTTCTGTTTTTGGGGCTTGGGAACGGATTAATTGCATTTACATTATTTCTTATGGGAAAAAATATTTGGGAGGTTGAACAATTCGGACTTTGAACACGTCGCAGGAACGAATTATGTTCAAACTCCGAGGTACCAACTGTACATGTGTGAGTTACTCCAAGTGACCTGACGGGTTAATCCTGTGAAGGATCAGCAGGTTATCACAGACGCTTTCAGGTTGGCGCCAAGAGCCGACCTGCTGCGTGTGCACGTGCGAGAGCTCATGCTTGTAGTCCTGTTAGATAAAAAGTGTGTGTGTGCGTGTGTAGGTTTAACACCTGTTATTCACTCTTAATCCAGAGAAGCGACAGAAGCAAAGCCTCGCTTTCACTTTTGACCTTCCTGTAAAGTCATTGCTCTCTGGTGACCTCTGCCTTGTTTCACTGGCCACAATAAAGTATGGACACACGTAATTTGAACCACACGACGGTAATGAGTGAGTAAATGATGTGACTATGACTTGATGTGTAACCGTGAGCTATCTATGGGTGCCGCTTGAGAAGCTGACTTCGAGATTCGAACCCTTAATCTTCTGTGAGTCCTCTGTGTTAGTGAATGCAATGCTAATGAGGTAGATTAGCATCATTTGAGGCATTTTCAGACACACAGCATTTCTTGTGCGTGTTTAATAATGCTAAGCTGTCAAAATTCTGGACACGTGCAGCTGGATGAGGTGCCCTAATGATGGTTTATCTCATTAGTCAGTGCAGTAATTAAAGCAACTGTATGCAGTCATTTGACATAAAAGTGCTAGCTTCAAAATGATAGGTATCGATTATTTTGCCAATTATTCCCAATTATTAGTCTGTCTAAAATGTGCATGTGAGGTGCAGTCATTATTGTTGTCCACTTGGGGTCACCATCCTCGCCTTCAACTGTAGTATCCGTAACTTTTGAGTGTGTATGGCTTTAAAAGGCGGGGCCCGGTCTTCTCAGTATCTCGCATGAATATTTGTTGGCTAGTTTAGCGTCTAGCTTTTCATATTCAGCTGTGTTCCCTGTCTCTTTGCACATAGTTTCATTTGTTGTTATTTTTAACTTTCAACAGTGATTACGTGTTACATATTTACATTATTGTTTTTGGATTCGCCTGGTAACAAGGTTAAACCAGAATTATTCTTTTTTGCTCATATGACAATTTGAATCAGAACTACATTTGTGGTGTTTTAAGCCTGACAGTTGATATGCAAGTACTAGAACATCCTACATGTCTGTCCTAGTTTACGAGGAAAAATTAGCATTTTGTGCCTCATCAAAACACATTGACTAGCAGAACTGAGAATCAACAATTTTTAAGATTTTCCCAAATAGCTTCACTTGCCTCATGTCACATACTGCAGGTAGCCGGAGATCAAAAAGCTCTGTGCTACTTATGCCGCACCAGCTAGCTAGCAACGGGCTTCACCTGGCTACTAGTGCGCCTAAACATGTTGCGGAGTCACTCCGAAGTCATCGTTAATCATCGCCTCTGTGGCGGCAAAAAAACATTTCTGACAAGTATCGTTCTCACAAAGAGATAAGAAAGAGAAGCCATGCTAATTGCTAAGCTAACCTAAGATTCACAATGCTAGCATACTTGGATCAAGTGTTTGCGTGATGGAGTACACTTTTCACAGATGTCTGGCAGGAACTGCGTTAAAGTGGACAACATCCAACTTTGAACAGCAGAATAGCAAGGAAATGAATAAGTCACTTGGATTCTGGAAAGAAAATCTGGAGAGAAAAATCATACTTGCTAAACAGAACCGGAAATGAACTTCTGTTGTGGTTTATGTCAGTCTGGAGGAGTGGCCTTTAGGGTTACATTATATTAATATAATATAAAATATGTGTTTAGTTTCACAATAGAGTTCTGAGCAGTGTTGTGCAGTAACTCGTTACTAGCAATGCGTTACTGTAACGTAGTTATTTTTTACAATAACTAATACTCCATTACTTTTTTAAATACAGTAACTCAGTTACAGTTACAATATGGCGCGTCAGTTACTTGAACAATTATTTAATTTAATCATTTCATTGCGCGACACTCGTGACTGACTATAAGCCGTTCAGAATCAAATAATGAATGTACGGCTGCTGTGTACCGTACTACTTCCTGTTTATAATGGATTGCCGCTGCCGTGCTAACGGAGAAGACGCGTTTTGGGTGAGTATTGGATTCAGCAGTCATGGAGAGTCGAGGCGACGTGGAAATAACGTTCATTACTTTACTTGAGTTGAGCATAAAGGAACAGTATATGTTCTTTAGGGGGGAAAAGTAACTGAGTTACTTTTAATAGTTACGCATGACTTTTGTTTCAGTAATCATCAGAGTAATTGAGTTACTTTTAAAATAAAGTAACTAGTTACTATTTTTTTTTAGTAACGAGCACAACACTGGTCCTGAGTTTGACTTTTGAGATCTGCACAAATTAATAAATGCTCCCAAAATTGCCTTACAGCAGTTTTTTTATTTAGCTTTACTTCAAGACAAGAAAATAGTTTGCACAAAAAAAAACACCTTATCAGTTGTTATATTGCCATACTTTTTATTGTTTAATAAAACCCACATTTAAGGTCCCTGGGATGAACCTGCAAAAAAAGAAAAGCTCCACAAAATGAGAAAGTTGCTCCTTTAAGTAAGTCATTGATTTGAAAAACTGCTCCACAAAGGAAAAAAAATGGATCCTTTAAACCAATGATGCAAGTCAAGTCGTCATGAAATCAGTCGTGTCGGTCCCCACCCTGACTTTGTGTCAAGGACATTTGAGGATCCGTGTCACCATGTCTCATTTGTCTCCGCATCCTCGTCTATGCTTCCTCCCAAAGTCCTCCACCTTTGCTCTCCTCCTCCCGTTTCTGCTTGAAATAAAGAACGCTCCGCTTCCAGTAAGACACGAGAGAAAGCTAGCAGCCGAGGGAGCAATGCTTTAAAAAGAAACACAGCCTTGTCCTGTGTGACCACCAGCTCTTCTCTTGTAACAGGATTTATCCGCGTGACGGTAAAACGCTCCAGACAGAAGATGACTCAACACCGAATCTGCACTTGAGCACTCCAGTCAAAACACAACTTTTACATAACACCTCATAAAGTTGTGAAATATTGAGCAGCCACTGTGGAGCGGCATCCTTTTTTATGTTGTGTACAGAAGTGTATTCAAGCAAATGTGTTGCCAACATTTCTGGATCACTGAATTTTAGAAGCCGCACAAAACCCTGAAAATGAAGATTAGAGTAGTCCTGTGTAACGTTTTTTTTTTTTTTTTTGGTGAATGCTGATAGAAATACATTTGCTTTGATTCCGATCATACAGTTTATTTGTAAGGCATCAAATATCTCAAAAGTTTTACATAACAAATATAACGTTTTTACTGCAGTAGTAGAAAGCATTTTTTTTTGCGGACTGGCAAGCATTCAATCGATGTATATTCTAGATCTGAAAATCTGACACCCTCAAAAATTTGGGCCAAAATTCGGACCGATTTTGGTCCATTTGGCACAACTATATGGGTTATTAACGCATTCACTGCCATTGATGTCAAAATTTCAATATTAATACTATTTCTATTAGTTTCACATGAAAACCTAGATTTTTTTTATTATACATTTAGAAGAGATATAAAATTTGCGATTAATTGTGAGTTACAGTAACTATTGAAGTCATGCGATTAATTACAATAAAAACATTTAATCGTCTGATGCTCCTAATTTTTAATAATCTTTTCTTTTCTTTTAAATTAGGGGCATCAGGCGATTAAATTTTTTAATTGCAATTAATCACATGACTTCACTAGTTAACTCAAGATTAATCACAAATTGTATATTTGCTCTAAACGTACAATGCATTTTTTTCTAGGTTTTCATACTCTTGTTAACAAAAGTGGGAAAAAAATGTGAAACTAAGAAATAGTTCAAATAAATTTTGGACGTCTATAGCCGTTAATGGCAGTGAATGAGTTAAAAAAAAAAAAAAAAAAAGTTGGGTCAAATGGACACAAATTAGGTTGTTTTTGACCCAGTCCAAAACAAAAATAGGATTTTCCCATTCAAGTCAGAGGTTGAGCACGTCATAGCACATTGTGGTCAGAGAGGAATGTTCGGATGGGATGTCCCATCTCTCTCCTACGCAGGGATTGCACATGTGCAAAAGCTGCTACGTACGCGCTACATTTGAGCGGACGCCTGGAAATAGTTGTGTGGGTGTGTTTGTGTGTGTACTTGTACATACTACATTGTGAGGACCAAAATACGTCTTTAACCAACAGATTGAGGACATTTTTGTGAAGTGAGGACATTTTGGCCGGTCATCACAACTCAAGACTTGGTTTTAGAATTTAGGTTTGAATTGGGTTATAGTTGAGGTTAGGGTAAGGAAATAGGGGTGTGCCAAAAAATTGATTCTCATAAGAATCGTAATTCTTATTTAGTATGATTCAGAATCGATTTTAAATGTCCCAAAAAAATTTTTATTTAAATTATTTTATACTGTCTTCCCTTTGTTTGTGTGCCTTTTATTAGGAGCGCTGTTCATGTTGTACCCCATTTGGCCACTGAGGGGCAGTGTGGTTCCACGCGGTCTGATACGCTGTTAAGTTGTAGCCACTTTAGAGAGTAAAAGGAAAAAGTCACGATCAAGTTATTCCAATAAAAGTTGTTTTTTTTTTGCAGCGTGGAGCCGTTCTTTTGAGTTGTAAGTGCCCCAAGTAGCGCACTAATTAGCATTAGCCAGTCAGACTGAAGTAGATCATTCCGATTCCTTGAACATCTATAGATTGAAGCAAAAATCATTGTCAATCAAATCATTCTGAATCGAAAAAAAAAATTTCTTAATCGAAAATCGATTCTGAATCGAATCGCAGACCCAAAAATCGCGTCGTCCTAGCAACAAAAAAAAGACGAACTAGCTTAGCGCTAGCTAGGACGCTATATAAATGCACTCTATTTACAATTAAAGATTTTTGCCTAATTGGATTTTTTATTTGTCGGAGAAGAAAAGAAAAGAAAAGTACAATAACCGATTGGAGTTGAACGGGAACAAGAATAGCGAATGCAGATTTTAGGATTATCATCATTTTGTTCTGCCAAATATTGGAATTGTAATCAAGCTTGTCTGCATTTCTTGTTCTGTCCTTGAGCTTGCACGTTTGCCGAAGTCTCAACGCGGCCAGCATGCGAGCAAGGCGGTGCGTGCGCTTTTCCTTGGTGTAAATGTTTGTATGTTGCGTTCGTGGCGCAGGAAATCGCATCACATCACAACGGGTCGATAACGTGACTTTGGATGGTGTGACGAGGCGTACGCACGGACTCGAACTCCACACTACACATGTACGGGGTATGCGCTCTCTTATCGCTGTTGGTGTGTGGACAGCCATTTTAAATTCCATCACCTTGAATTAAAGGATTAAAGGATTACATTCGTCTCTAGAGTTTCGATAAAAGATTCTTTGGTTAATGATTAAAAAAAAAAATGCATTACCGTCTGCTAAATTCGCTCTGTTTGTTTTCCGTTTGTCATGTGGGCGTTTTGCTGTCTTGTGTGGCAGGACAGCATTTATTTGTCCTTGGACAGAATGAGAAGAGGAATTGAGACGAATGGGAATAAAGGCAGAGAAGTTTGGACTTAGAGTGCATCGAAAGCTTCAAATGCATCAAAAGCTTCAAATGCACGACCGCTCGAGTGGAGTTAAAAAAAAAAAAAAAAGGGAGCGTTGCTATAATGCCCTCACATGCGGACAAGGAGATCCGCAACTGTCACCTCGTCTTAAAATTGATACCACTGTTCGCACCCGCCTTTCAATTAGCATAACCTGCAGCCAATAAATCCCGCTTGGCGCATCTCATTACGGGGCCGCTGCCCCCCCATTAGGCCACTCCTTCATGTGGCGCTCACTTCACAGCGTTCGAGAATTCATCCGGGACGGAAAAAAGTATAGATCGCTTGGATGTTGCCACATTGATCCATTTTCATGCACTACGGCGGATATAAGAAGTCTACACACCCCTGTTGAAATGGCAGGTTTTTAGTATAATGATGAAGGTAAATCAATCCAAAACTTTTTCTACTGTACGGAATATGTCGCCTGATTGATCTTTTATCCATTGTGGACTACGCTAGATTATTAAATTTAAGTCGGCGCTTGTGACTTTTTGATTCATTGACTCAACTTCTCGATCTTCCTATTAGAAGAGTCACCTTATGCCACAATTTTTATTGCACCCACGCCAATGAACCCTAATGATAATTGGGGGATGGGGACCGAGCTCAAACTGTGAGTTGCTAAAATCTGTGAATAACTGACTCCTCCCGTAAAAGTGATTATAATTCGAGATATACGAAACTTCTAGCATTTCAAACGTTTACAAACATGGAATGTGAATAAGTGAACTTCAATTATTATTATTATTATTTTTTTTTAAGTTGTGATGTTATGAAAATTATATCATATTTTTTCCACAATGAAATTGTAATATTGTGGTTGAAGTATATAACGAGGGAAAATGAACTTTTTAACACATGAATTTCAAAAATCCAACTTTAGTCTTGTAATATTATGCCTTTTATTTATTTATTTATTTATTTATTTTTTTTAAAATACTTTTTTTCCAGTATGCTTTTGTTATTGAAAAATATAATTAATTAATATAATTAGGGAATATCGGTGGCTGATAATTATTGGCAATTATCGACCAATTTGACGTCATACAGATTAACCGGATAATAAAGAAATCCACCGATAATAACGTTGGTCCATTTGTTGTGGAAAATAACAATTTAACACGAACAAACACGAGTTCATACCGTGATGTGGACACCTGAATTTTCTTTAACAATTTGCTTTTCACTTCTTGTAAGCAATATCAAAGCGACCTTGACTGATAAGCCTGTTCGGAACAGACTGCTTGCTTTCCTGTCTAGCTGAGCCTCCCTTTCTCCTCCCGAAACCTAACCGGGCTGCATAAAACCTGGGACCTCAGTTTGAGGACCGATGCTGTGGAGTGACAAACAACCAACGCAAACCTCCTCACGACTCAATAATGCCAGCGTCCGTCCATTATCAGCAGCTCTTCCGCACACTCGTGATTGCGCCTCTTCCAGGAAGTTAATGAGGTCTCACTTGAGATTGCTTTTACTGCGGCACAAGCACTTTTTCACCATTTTTACGCTTCTCTTGATTTTATTTGGCCGTTTCTGACTAGGGTTTTCGCATTAGGAGAAATAAACACAGGATTGAACGCACACTCACACGTTGCGGAATGTGAGGAATGAACTCAAATAACCTCAAAAGTGGCATTTTGGATGCTTCTGGTCTCAGCTTTTTCTACAGGGCAGCTAATGAGCCAAAATACAACCCGGGTGAGGACGGCGTGGCTCATTTGTGTCGATGCCGACACCGTGCAAGCACTTCACTCCAGATATTTAAACCAAACTGCTCGAAAATGCGGCAACGAACCGAATCGGCATTCTAACGCCTGATATTGCCTCAAGTTCTTTGGAGAAAGTTCGTGGGAGGTTCCCGAGCATTTTCGCATAAACGAGTCGTCTTCTCTGTCATGTTTTTGTCATCCTCCACCAGTTTCCAATTTGCTTCCTCCCAGTGGTGATGTGTTCACCAGCTGGTGTGTCACAAAAGCCTGCTAAGCATTTATTTCTGTTGGCGCTACATTTAGCAGGCGTGTGCCCAAAAATCCATTCTCATAAGAATCGCGATTCTCATAAGAATCGCGATTCTCATTTAGTACGATTCAGAATCCATTTTAAATGTCCCCAAATCGTTTTTATTTAAATTATTTTATACTGTCTTGCTTTTGTTTGTGTGTGCCTTTTATTGGGAGCGCTGTTCATGTTATACCTGATCTGGCCACTGAGGGGCAGTGTGGTTCCACGTGGTCTAATGCACTGTTCAAAATGATTTGATTGACAATGTTTTTTTGCTTAAATTTATTGAGGAATCCTAATGATCTACTCCAGTCCGACTCGCTAATGCTAATTAGCGTGCTACTCGCAGCACTTTTATCATTTAAAAGAACGGCTCCACGCTGAAAAAAAACTTTTATTGGAATAACTTGATTGTGACTATTTCCTTCTACTCTCTAATGTGGCTAAAACTTAATAGCGTATCAGACCGCGTGGAACCACACTGCCCCTCAGTGGCCAAATCGGGTACAACATGAACAGCGCTCCCAATAAAGGCACACACAAGCAAAGACAGTATAAAATAATTTAAATAAAAGCAATTTTGGGACATTTAAAATGGATTCTGAATCATACTAAATGAGAATCGATTTTTTTTTGGGCACACCCCTAAAATCTATGTTTTGATCATGCTAATTCATTCTCCGCGAAGCAGGAAGTAGTAACCAGTTTGATGACAAGCACACCGACAAATAAACACGCTGATGAAACAGCAACTCTGGTCACGCCGCATCCCATTTATTCCTTGTATATGTAATATTTATGAGGCATTAGCGATGCGGACCATGGAGGTCGAGTTAGCATGCCACATGCTTACGGGTAGTGCATTAATAAATCCACTTCCTGTTACTGTAAGCTGACAGGAAAAATGTTCGAGACCAGTGCAAGTGCTTGTATGCGCTTTCCCAGTTTGCTGTGAACCTCACATTCACGTTGATTGAAGACTTTTATCCCTGCCGCCGCTCTTTTGACTTTCTTTACTCCCCCCCCGCCCCCCCATGTATGATTGACCTCCGTTATTTGGCTCCCCCCACGGCGGCCTTGCCTGATGTCAAGGGGCCATTGTGGCGGGGATCTGATGCATGAAAAGTGAATTAAGCTGTGTGTGCGCGCGTGTCTGTGCCACTACAGTAAAAGTTTCATCAGGTGGAAGGTTTTAAGGACTTGTACACACACACACACACACACACACACACACACACACACGTGCGCACACACGTCACGAGTCATCACGAGATCCCAAACGAAGCCATTTGTTCTTTGTTGTCCCATTAACAACTTTATTCTGTAGTTAAATGATTCAACACAAAACGACAGTCACGTGAGTCGCAGCCATATTATTTGCTAGCATGCTAGGCTATTTGACACGCTAGCACAAACTGACGTGACATGGCAGACAAATATGCGCACTAGCAGTTTACAAAAACTGTTTTTTTTTTTTTACTAACTCAACTTTTGTCTTGAACCCAAAATAGTAAATGTTAGGGAATGTGTCTAACCAAACGGTCACGGCAAAGTAGACTACACAAGTTATATTTGATATTAGTAGCTACATCAGTGGCTAAAACGACTAAACTACTTTTAGTTTCACTTGTGACTTTGCACAAGGATGCCTTCAAGGGGCGTGAAGAAAAACACAGATTTAAAAAAAAAAATCATTGCTAAGGAATTAAATTAAAACCACATGTGGTTATCCATCTCAGGGGGCGGCCATTTTGCCATTTGCTTTTGACTGAAAATGACATCACATGGTCAAAGTCACATGATCAAACCCAGAAAACAGGTGAACCGTGGCTGGTCGTTACCTGAAGTTACCTTAGGTATTAAATGTGGTGTCATTTTCAGTCGACAGGAAGTGGCAAAGTACAAAATGGCCGCCCCCTGAGATGGAAAAACAGGTGGATTTTTCTGCTTGGAAGTGGTTCAGGAAATGGATGGAATTCATATTCCGCAAACGCAATATTAATCAGAATTCTTGTTTAGACTATGGGAGGTTTATAGAACATATTGTAAGAAAATGTTTGACTTAAAGCTGCTTTCTGTAAAAAATTCCCCCCAAATATCTTTATAATAGCCTTTTTATTTGATCATTTATGACTGAAACGTCTTCTAATTAGCAGATTAGCACCTCAGCTGTTCACAATGCGAACTCCTGCAGTGAGTTTGTAGTTAAAAGTTTTCAGACTGGATTTGGGTTCGAATTTTCTCCCTTCCATTCTGCGGACGTGACGTCATGTGCGCCTTGTGGACATGAAGAAGGCCGTGTGCAGTTTCTTTTTTGGTCAACAGGAGGCAGTAGCGTTTCGATAATTGAATTTTTTTGTGTTCATTAGTGTTAAGTTTCCTTTTGACAAAAATAAAAATTGAAATAATGAATTAAATGAAAAACTACTGTATAAAAACAAGATTTTTTCAAAAAAGTAAAGTATATTGAGGACTATATTGTTGTGCATTTAAGAGGCGTGGCCAACTGAGTGACATCACAAGCTTGAGTTGTGGCCTACTTTTTCTCTGTGAAGCTGCCTCGCCATTTATCACCAGGGCGGGGAAATGCTCCAATTTGACCCGATTGTTGGTGCGAGCATCATGCGGAAGACGTATAAATATTTAAAAGGTGCAACATCACACTCGACCCCTCGACCCATCTCCTCCGTTCAGTCCCATTGAAAGATTCATCGCATGCACGTGTGCGTTTGCTTGCGTCTTTCTTCCAACAATGCGAAAGCCATCTGCTGGCGCCCTCTTATAACCTTTGACCTCTCTGCCCCTTCCTCTCTCAGCCGAGCCTCTCCCGCTGACGGACCTGTGTCGTCGCGCGGCCCGCCTGGCGTTGGGCCGGGAGCGCCTTCAGGAGATCGAGAGCCTCCCCCTGCCCGAGTCCCTCAAGAATTACCTCCAGTACCAGTGACTGACACCGGCCGAACCCACTGGCACCGCAAGGACTCACACGGCCGAGCAGCGGGTGGGAAAGGAGGCGCTTGAAGGAAACGGACCAGGAGGAGGAGGAGGAGGTCCCGAGCTAGCGAGCTACAGGTGGGATTCACCGACGGAGCTCATTTTTGGACTACACGTTAATTATTGACCTGGCTGGCGGAGATAAGGCGGCTGTGGAGCACTATCGCCACCTAGTGATGAGAATGGAAACTGTGCAAGAGAAAGCACAACAAAGTTCATCCTTACCCCCGGAGGCCTTCTTGATGAGTCGGCGAGCGCCGACGCAGGCGACAAGAGGATGGCAGCACAAAAGTTTTTAACCTCAGCGACCAAAAAAAGAAAAGAAAAAAAAGCTCTCTTTGGGTTGAAGACGTCAACATGCCGCTCGGATCTGCAGCGAAGCCCTTTGCAGACATGTCACATGGCTGGAGAACCGTTTTCCCGTCAAGTCTTAATTCTTTTGCCGGGATGTTGTGATTTATTGGTTCATTGAAATCAACACGATAACAACATTGGATTTTAGTAGGGTTTAAATGTATTGTCACTGAAAGTATTAAATTGAGTGGAAAAGGCTGCTGGTCTGTTTGTTGCTTTTGTTAAGGTCTTTGAAAAACGGACTGATTTGGCGTGTCGTGAATAACTGCTGAAGAGTAACAGGGCCACACTGAAAAAGAAAATAGTAAAATGATGGGGAGAAAGATTCATTTCTTTTTTTTTTAATTGCCGATCCGAATAACCAATGATTTATAAACGAAAATCTTGAAAACGATCACGTTTGAGTCGATGTTAGCTGATTGGGCGAAAGGTAGGCGATTGGTCGCCAGCCAATCACAGGGCACACGCGGATAAACAACAGGTCCTGCAGGTTTTGGATGTTTCCCTTCTCCAACACAGCTGACAACTGATCAGCTCATCAGCAAGCTCTGCATAAGCCTGGTAACGATCCTGTTGATTGGAATCAGCTGTGTTGAAAGAGGGAAACCTGAGGATTGAGGTTTGCCCAACCCTGATTTTTGTGTCATGACTAGGGTTATTATAGTTTTGGAATTTTCATTTCAGTTGTTTTTTATTTCGTTTTTATTTTAATTATTATTTTTTGTAGGGCGGTTATGTTAGTTTTTCTTAGTTTATTCGTTTATTTAAAAAAATAAGATTATTTTTAGTTTTGGTATTTGTTTTTATTTTATGCGTATTACTTGTGTTCAATAATTAATAAACACTTTCTAACGTCCTTATTCCGATTATTATCAAACTAATATACTTAAAATCATATTTAAAATCATGTATTGAAATGAATTACTAAAGACTAAAACTTTTTCACCATCAGTATCAGTTAGGTTTTTTTTATAAAGCATTTTTGTTTTTCTTTTATTTCGTTAGTATTCAACTAAAATAACTTTGGTCATGACATTCATTCAATAAAATTACATCTTTTTATTATGAAAAATCTTTTATTTCATATTAGAACTTAAGCTTGAATTTTTTTTTTTAAATATTGGGACGTTACGCTTTTAGTAATCTTAAGAATATTTTTCTTGAAAAAAAAAATTCTTATAAGATTTCTTTATTGTGTTATGGATACTATTTTTGTAATAAAACAAATTAATTTTCTCATATAAACAGCCCAACTTTATTCTTGTAAGGATAAAAATAATAATAATAATAAAAAAACCTTTCCCCCCTATACATATCTCACAGGTTACATCTCGACAAAAAAAAATCTTGCACGACTTGTCGAATTTTATCATTTCTTTACACAGTGTGGCCCTAATAATCATCCTCACATTCCAGTGACCGCATGTCAAACGTTCTTCTTCAAACCAGCTGCATGTCTGGAAGGGGCTTCAATCCTAAAAAGAAAAAGAAATTCCTTTAACGTTTCTTAACTTGCACTGGACAGGACACTAAATGTATTTTGACCAAAGTATTCCATGCTAGGAAGCCATGTGGAGGCGCGCGCACACACACACACACACACACACACACTAATAATGGCAGTAGGACGAGGCTCTGTGGAACTTTCAGATATCAGACTGGATCTGTTTTAAAGAGCGCAATCTGCTGATGAACATTCACTGCCGTTGACGGCTAGACACGTCAAAGTTCCATTTGAAAGGGCTGGCGGTGATTTGAGTTAAGGAACTCCGATTCCAAGTTCAGAACGGACGTACAAACGTGACCTCTCGTGCCGTAGCAGTTCATGACGGAGAATGCAGAAAACCGTTACACACGCACACACTGTAGACCAATCACGTTTCATTTCTGAATTAAGGCTTGAGTCACTTTCTTTTCTTTCTTTTTTTTTTTTTACATTTGAGTTTGTATTCTTATTAATATTATTGTGAGTGTGGAGTCTGATTCTGATGTCAATAGTTCCTTGATGACTTTTTATTTTTAAACTAATCATTGATGTTACATTCAGGTGAATTTATTGCAAAGATGCTGGTGATGAAGGGAGGAAAATGTAAACCTGTTTCTTCAATGCTGCTTTATTATTATTATTATTATTATTATTATTATTATTAAAGATGGCTGGCCTGGCTGTGTCCTTCACTTGTAGAATGTATGGAGAGATGGTTGTTGTCGGATATGAAATGTGAATAAAAGCATAAAGTGAATTTGAGAAAATGTAATTTATTTATTTATATTTATGATGGGTAATGGGTGAGTATGTAACATTTTTCTGTCGCTGTTGAAAACATATGTCTGTTGAAATTGAAAACTGATAATGTATCATTAATTATTTATTTTTAATTGATATTACAATTAATTATACAATTATTTAATAGAATTGTCTGTGTTTGTAAAAAATAATAATTCATGCTTTTTATTATATAATGTAATGTAATAATTTAAATATTTATTTATTGTTCAAAATAAATTGAGATAAATTGATTAAAAAATAGTGTATACATTTTAATTAACCAATTTTTATTTAAATCAGTTGAGTAGCCCTGGCTCAATGTTGGGTGGACCCAAACGTTTGACTCCACCCACACAGATTCTCGACCTCTTCTTCTTCTTTTTTTTAATTTTTTATTAAGTACTGTATTTCTTTGGTGGCTTTAATGATGTGCCGTTTTGGTAAACGACCACCTCTGAAAATAAAAAAATGATCGCCCCAATATTTTTTATTTTATGGGCATTAAGCCTTTTTCTCATTGAACAACATATGGGCGCATATGAAAGGAAATACTAAAAGCGACAGTGTATAGAGTTTATTTTTTTAGTGTTCACTAAATAAAAAAAAAAAAATCTTTAACAATTTTTTTTTAAAATAAAATCCACATAGGTCTAGTAATCTCTATAGTACAGGAGGCTGACATGCTTCACCGCCATCTTTCTGTTACGGCTACTCAAAGGAGACAAACTTAGCTTTTTGACAGTCCTGGATGGTTGAGTTGGTCTAACAGTTGTCCCTCGCTTTAAAAAAATAAATAAATCTGCAAGTGAGAATGTGAATTGACTGGGCCAAGGATAATTTGTGTTCCAAATTCTGTCAAGTGCGCAGTTTCCTCTGGAGCAACTCATGTCTGATTAGCACTCAAGGCTATGAATGCACTCAAAGCATATAATAAAGTGAGCAAGCAGCCATTAGTGAGACTTGAGATGTGTCCTACCTTTACGGTGGCACACAAATATACACAAAAGGTGGTATTTGATTAAACAAAAAATAACTATTCATGTTGTTTGAAAGGATATTGTCAACAAGAATAGTAGGGGGGAAACTGTTGCAATGTATTTTCACTAGTCCGAGGTCCATTAGTGTTATTGAATGTGCAGTGCTCATCAGTAAAAGGCCCATTAAGATGCTAATTAGCAGTTTGTTCTTCTTTATCCCCGGGGGTTGTAGAAAAACATTAGACACACAAAAAGCAAGTAGAGCTGCAAAAATTAACTTATCAATAAGTGAGTGTATCCATTTATCCATTTCCTATATCCTCATTTGAGTCGTGGGTGAGCTGCCTGGAGCCAATCCCAGCCGACTTTGAGCAAGTCAGCCAATCACAGGCAGCGTGAATAGACTACAGGTACCATTGTTAGTTTTTTTTAATGTAAAAAAAAAGCTTCTTTTTTTTTTAAGTAGGTAGAAAAGTACTTCATGTACAAATAAAGGTATGACCAAATGCTATTTTAATCGTATTATATATATTTTTTGCAATCACACTGTTGAACAGTTTGGAATTGATTAGCATTAAAACTTTGAAAACAAATGTTGTCAAAATTGAAATATAGGCTAGTCTTGTATTTTGGCTTCACATTTTATATCCGACTCTCAACTTTATTCATCCCGTGACCGTCAAAAGTGAAAACCCGTGAACAAACAGAACACTAGTCCTGCTTTTCAATTTGACAGGACTTTGGCGCCATCTTGTGTTTCCTCATCCCGTGAGGGAAACAAAATGGTCGCAGCCAGGAACGGCGCTACATCGGGGAGAGGAGGTGTAACACGAACAGGAGTCAGAAATAGGAGGAGCCCTAGTTAAGACCTTCCAGCATTGCATTTAAAAATGTTTTTTAAGTTTAAAAACAATGTATTTTACAAGCAGCACTAGTAACCACTTTTACTAGTCTTTTTTTATCATAATTTTGACTGAACTACATTTCACTCTGTACTTTAATTTTTAATGTAAAAGATATTCATTTGTATTTTTCACCAGAGTTTCTTAGGTTAGCCAAACTGCCTCTTGGCTAAGCCCATTTGACATATTTCTACATATAAGAGTGAGACATCCATACATAGATCCTAAAGTCTTTATTGGTCAATATACAGAAAGCAGTGGGATGACCACTACAAAGAGAAATCTCAACCATTTGTTTACAAATAAGAAAAAACAAAAATATAAAAGAATTGTTCATAACTCCTTTACAAGTGTCGCTTCATGTATGGTTAATGATTTGCTCTGTCAGAAGCACAACATGACAAATGTCTCACACTGATGACATCACAACTAGGCGCTATCGAGAAAGGAGAGCTACTCTGAGACTGGATCATAATGGTACAGAAATGAAGTCATTGGAGAGCTTTATGGTTATTTAGGGGCGAAATTAGGGAGATATTCTTCTGCTCTTAAAGGGAAACGCACTTCTTGTGCGGCGTCTTGTTAACATTTTGCGCGGGGGGCGGAGCAAAGCAACACTTTTAACATAAGATTAAAACGTTTGTTGAGTTTCCTTTCTTAGAGGCACTGGAGTGGAATTCAAAGTGAAGAGATCAACTACAGAATGACCTCTTGTCTTCATATTTGCTAACAATACGGACTACCGACAATATTACTGCTTTAGTATCTGATAGCGTTACGCTAATCATTTCAGCATCAAGGTAAGTTGCGATCAACCAAAGGAGCTAAGATTACTGGGCTGCCTTGAGATACGAGTGACCAAGTCAAGCCGTCGTTCAAAAGATTTTTGGGGCCAAAATTTGCAATACGAGCCCTGTACTCTAAAAAGAGAATTGTTGTACCAACTTAAGGTAATTTATTAAGTCAATGTATTAAGTTTAATGAACTCAAATGATTAAATCTAATGACCTTATAATTAATTAAACTTAATATAATGACTTAGATGAACTTGATTCAATTGTGTGTTACTATTTGAAGTATTTCAATTAAGTTGGTCAACAATTCTTAGACATAAGTCGGTTCAACAATTCCCTTTTTAGAGCGCATATGACGGCAGTTTCTTCAAACGAGGTGTCAAGCTGTTGCTTACTGTCAAACTCAGCAAAAATAACTACATGAGCTGTGTATTCAAATTTACCTTCATGTCTGCTATATTAATTAATCAATTGCAACAACAAATTTCATTACATGCTAACGTTTAGCATCTGTCTTTACTATGCTGCCTCCAGGTGAGCGAGAAGGCTCAGCACAAATGTCCATTAAATTAATGCAAAAGTGGCAAAAATGCTTTCTTTACTTTTCTATTTAATTCTGTCATTAGTTAGTGTATGCTTTTATAAAATCCAGTCCTATAAAGTGCTATTTTTCTTATTTAATTTTTTTTGGGTGGAGGCTGGAATGGATTAATGCCATTTTCATTCATTTCAATGGGCAAGTATGATTTGAGATGAATGCTTTGATTTACAAGCGTGGTCAGGGACCCAATTCAACTCACATCTCAAGGCAGCACTGTCTTGCCCTTTATGTAAATGACATTTTACGATCACAAAAGTATGTTTCGCTTTCATAGTAGTCATGCAATGGGATGTTTCGGAGTTAAGTGCACAAAATCGTCTCAGCTTTCGGCTGACGATGGAAACGAGGACACGCGCTAAACAAAACGGTGTTACAAACTACACTAAACGCCAACGTTGAGCTACTTCCCGTCTCTCGTGTCATGTTGGAGGAGAATAAAGCAGTGCAAAAGACCAACAAAACAAGATAGTTCTCTACAATGTGTGCCGTTTTAAATAAACTCCATTTGCAAAGTCATCAATTCGCTTTCAATAGCAACCTAAAAAAATAAACGCTACAAAAGGAATCTGGGAGAGAAAAAAAAAAAAGTATTTCATTTCAAATATCAAAATTCACTACTCACAATAAGTTTGGGATATTCGCTGTTGCGGGGAAATGACAGGATGAACCTAAAATAATTCTCAAACTCATTCACTGCCGTTGACGGCTATAGACGTCAAAAATCTATTTTTACTGGGCTGGTAGTGAGCGCCAAAATATTTTTTGAACACGTCCAACTGTTTCCGTGCTTCAAACTCCGGTCCGGGAGGGCCGCAGTCCTGCAGGTTTTGGATGATTCCGTTCTCCAACACAGCTGATATATGATCAGCTCATCAGCAAGCTCCGCATATGCCTGATAACGATCCTGCTGATTGGAATCAGCTTGTGTCGGATGAGGGAAACCTCCAAAACCTGCAGGACTGCGGGCCCGCCAGGACCGGAGTTTGACACCCATGTTTTAGAGGCTGAACGGCAAAATCCACAAAGACATCCACTTCTTTATCTTTCTGTGACTCTTCCAGTCTCTCGCCTGTAACCTGCTGCTGTCACTCTAACACCCTTTTCACACTGCACTTACTCAATGCGAGAAGCTTAAATGAAGTGTGTGTTTTTGGTTCATCCTGAAATGCCAACTTGTCAAATGTAACAACTCAAGACTGCTTTGAGTTGAGGACAACCAGTTAGGCTGTAGTTTGCACTTTGTCCAGCAGGGGGCAATGTTTGATAGGAAATGACAAGTAAGGGCTAGACTGTGTGTGTGTGTGTGTGTACTTGAGAAAGAGAGAAGAGAGGGTGATGTGTGTCCAGCATATGTACAGAAATATTTTGCTTGTGTGTGTGCGGTCAGTATGTTACAGAGGAAGTGTTGGCCATTCCCATCTCCCCCTCATCTTCTTCCTCGTCCTCCTCTTCCTCATCGTCATCATCGCTGTTGTTCTCCGACTCCGCATTTGCCATTCCTCCCACATGTTCTTCATCCTCCTCTTCGCCGCGCGCACGAGCGCCTCTCGCATTCTGAATTTCCAAAATAAAATCATGAATGTTGTTGACGTACATGTCACAGAAAAGTTTTCCGTTCGGGTTCGAGCGGGCTACCTCCATGGGGTTTACGGTGATGTTGAGCGCAGATTTGTCCCAGTCCACCTCCGGCTCTTTGGCTCCGTCCTCGTCCTCTCTGGAGGCCTCCTGATGAGTGGCATGGATTCTGTACACGCCAATCACCACGATCACCACCAGGGCGGCGATGCACACCACAATAACAACTGTGGCTGCCGGAGGTGCTGGTCCTGGACAAGAAGAAACAGAAAGCCTCACCTACATTTGATCCATGAATCTGTATTCATATTTTGCTAACAGTCCTGCCGTATTTGATTTTTCAGGCTATAAATTGCTCTCGAATATAAGTCGCGCCGGTCCAAAATACATCGTGTCGAGGAGAGCTGGGACTGGCACCCAAAATGGCCGATCCCTAATCCTGTTGACAGCAGTAAAGGCGTTGGATTTGAGACTTTGACTTCTAACTATGGAAATATTTAAATTTTTCTTTCTGGTTTAAAATAAATTGGTTGTGACTCGACTTAAGATAAGAATTGGCCATAAAAAAAAAATTCCGTTCAGAATCAAATCATAATAAATGAATGAATATTGTCGCATGCACTCTATTTCAGAAAGTAGTGGGAATGCACCAAAGTATTTGCCAACTGCCAAAACAAAGCAGTAGAAGAAGAAGTCATGGCATGGCAACTAATGCATATTATCTATGAACAAATATGTGATAAACAAAGGGGCCATCTCCACAGCTAGCTTGCTAGCTTAGCATGCGGCATTTTCCACAACAGGGATTTCTACCTTTGGCCACAACCTGAAACGGGATTATGGTTAAATGAAACCATTACTAAAAAGAAAAATGTTTCTAATCTAACCGTAACTCGCTTGCTGCTGTCAACACGATTAGGGAACGGGATTTTTTGCGTGTGTAGTTTTTGTTGTTATTAGATAAATATTGATTCGGAACTGCTCCAGATGATATATCTGGCACAATTGTGTGCTGATATATCGCATTTTTTGTATAACATTGATGATTATTATAAAAGCAACGGAATATTGTTGGTATTAAGTTGGGTAGGTCACAAGGGAACGGCCATGTACCAAATGCAAAGATATTTAAAATGTTCTCTCTTCATTTAAAATAGTTTTTTTATTTATTTTTACACTATTTTAAACACGCTTTGATCATAATAATGTCCTTTATAATTAGCTCTACGATGAGAATATTGGGTGGCACGGTGGATGACTGGTTAGCGCGTCCGCCTCGTGAGATCGAGTCTCTTCGGCCTTCCTGGGTGGAGTTTGCATTGTTCTCCCCGTGCCTGCGTGGGTTTTCTCCGGGTGCTCCGCTTTCCTCCCACATTCCAAAGACATGCACGGCAGGTTCATTGAACACTCCAAATTGTCCACAGGTGTGAGTGTGAGTGTGGATGGTTGTTCGTCTCTATGTGCCCTGCGATTGGCTGGCAACCAGTTCGGGGTGTACCCCGCCTACTGCCCGAAGCCGGCTGGGATAGGCGCCAGCAACCCCCGCGACCCTTGTGTGGACAAGCGGTTAAGAAAATGGATGGATGGATGGGAATATTGGACATGATGACATTTTTTCAATATGCAATCTAAACTAATCTCGTATATTGTATATATATATATATATATATATATATATATTGAATCTTGTATATACATACTCTAATATTTTAAGATATATTTGCCACTTTTTTTGTCATTCAAGCAAAAACAAATACATACATGATACAAATTCACAAACTCACCGAATAAAACCCCCCCCCCCCCCCCACTTAATTTAAAATAAAACAATCAAGGTCGAACAGGTACAGTAAAATGGTTCAGAATAATTTTTAACATGGAATATTTGGTAAAAAATAATCATATCCGTCCGTCCGTCCGTCCGTCTTCTTCCGCTTATCCGGGGTCGGGTCGCGGGGGCAGCAGCTTTAGCAGGGAAGCCCAGACTTCCCTCTCCCCAGCCACTTCAGCCAGCTCATCCGACGGGACCCCAAGGCGTTCCCAGGACAGCCGAGAGACATAGTCTCTCCAGCGTGTCCTGGGTCGTCCCCGGGGCCTCCTGCCGGTAGGACATGCCCGGAACACCTCCCCAGGGAGGCGTCCAGGAGGCATCCGAACCAGATGCCCGAGCCACCTCAACTGGTTCCTCTCAACGTGGAGGAGCAGCGACTCGACGCTGAGTCCCTCTCGGATGACCGAGCTTCTCACCCTATCTCTAAGGGAGAGCCCGGCTACCCTGCGGAGGAAACTCATTTCGGCCGCTTGTATCCGGGATCTTGTTCTTTCGGTCACGACCCACAGCTCGTGACCATAGGTGAGGGTAGGAACGTAGATCGACCGGTAAATCGAGAGCTTCGCCTTTCGGCTCAGCTCCTTCTTCACCACAGCGGACCGATACAGCGTCCGCATCACTGCAGACGCTGCACCGATCCGCCTGTCGATCTCCCGCTCTAACCTACCCTCACTCGTGAACAAGACCCCAAGATACTTGAACTCCTCCACTTGGGGCAGGACCTCCTCCCCGACCCGGAGAGGGCACTCCACCCTTTTCCGACTGAGGACCATGGTCTCGGATTTGGAGGTGCTGATCCTCATCCCAACCGCTTCACACTCGGCTGCGAACCGCTCCAGTGAGAGCTGGAGGTCACGGCTTGAAGAAGCCAACAGCACCACATCATCTGCAAAAAGCAGAGATGCAATGCTGAGGCCACCAAACCGGACCCCCTCAACGCCTCGGCTACGCCTAGAAATTCTGTCCATAAAAGTTATGAACAGAATCGGTGACAAAGGGCAACCTTGGCGGAGTCCAACCCTCACCGGAAACAAATTCGACTTACTGCCGGCAATGCGGACCAGACTGACATCGGTCGTACAGGGACCGAATGGCCCGTATCAGGGGGCTCGGTAACCCATACTCCCGAAGCACCCCCCACAGAACTCCCCGAGGTACACGGTCAAACGCCTTCTCCAAGTCCACAAAGCACATGTGGACTGGTTGGGCGAATTCCCACGCACCCTCGAGGATCCTGCTGAGGGTGTAGAGCTGGTCCACTGTTCCACGGCCGGGACGAAAACCACACTGCTCCTCCTGGATCCGAGATTCGACCTCCCGACGGACCCTCCTCTCCAGCACCCCTGAATAGACCTTACCTGGGAGGCTGAGGAGTGTGATCCCTCTAAAGTTGGAACACACCCTCCGGTCCCCCTTCTTAAAAAGGGGAACCACCACCCCGGTCTGCCAATCCAGAGGCACCGTCCCCGATGTCCACGCGATGCTGCAGAGACGTGTCAACCACGACAGCCCCACAACATCCAGAGCCTTCAGGAACTCCGGGCGGATCTCATCCACCCCCGAGGCCCTGCCACCGAGAAGCTTTCCAACCACCTCGGCGACTTCGACCCCAGAGATAGGGGAGCCCACTTCAGAGTCCCCAGACCCTGCTTCCTCAAAGGAAGGCGTGTTGGTGGAATTGAGGAGGTCTTCGAAGTACTCTCCCCACCGGTTCACGACGTCCCGAGTCGAGGTCAACAGCACTCCGTCTCCACTATACACAGTGTTAACGGTGCACTGCTTTCCTCTCCTGAGACGCCGGATGGTGGACCAGAATTTCCTCGAAGCCGTCCGGAAGTCGTTTTCCATGGCCTCACCGAACTCCTCCCATGCCCGAGTTTTTGCCTCAGCGACCGCCAAAGCCGCATTCCGCTTGGCCAGCCGGTACCCGTCAGCAGCCTCCGGAGTCCCACAGGCCAAAAAGGCCCGATAGGACTCCTTCTTCAGCTTGACGGCATCCCTTACCGCTGGTGTCCACCAGCGGGTTCGAGGATTGCCGCCACGACAGGCACCAACCACCTTACGGCCACAGCTCCGATCGGCCGCCTCAACAATTGAAGCGCGGAACATGGTCCACTCGGACTCAATGTCCCCCGCCTCCCCCGGGACAATGGAGAAGCTCTGCCGGAGATGGGCGTTGAAACTCTTTCTGACAGGGGATTCTGCCAGACGTTCCCAGCAGACCCTCACAGTACGTTTGGGCCTGCCTGGTCGGACCGGCATCTTACCCCGCCATCGGAGCCAGCACACCACCAGGTGGTGATCAGTTGACAGCTCCGCCCCTCTCTTAACCCGAGTGTCCAACACATACGGCCGCAAGTCCGATGACAAGACTACAAAGTCGATCATCGAACTACGGCCTAGGGTGTCCTGGTGCCAGGTGCACATATGGACACTCTTGTGCTTGAACATGGTGTTCGTTATGGACAGTCCGTGGCGAGCACAGAAGTCCAGTAACAAAACACCACTCGGGTTTCGATCGGGGGGGCCATTCCTCCCAATCACGCCCCTCCAGGTCTCACTGTCATTACCCACGTGAGCGTTGAAGTCCCCCAGTAGAACGAGGGAGTCTCCAGGGGGTGCGCTCTCCAGCACACCCTCCAAGGACTCCAGAAAGGGTGGGTACTCTGAGCTGCTGTTCGGTGCATAAGCACAAACAACAGTCATGACCCGTCCCCCCACCCGAAGGCGGAGGGAGGCTACCCTCTCATTCACCGGGGTAAACCCCAACGTACAGGCGGCTAGCTGGGGGGCAATGAGTATGCCCACACCTGCTCTGCGCCTCTCACCGTGGGCAACTCCAGAGTGGAAGAGGGTCCAGCCCCTCTCGAGAGGATTGGTACCAGAACCCAAGCCGTGTGTGGAGGTGAGTCCGACTATATCTAGTCGGAACTTCTCAGCCTCGCACACCAGTTCGAGCTCCTTCCCTGTCAGAGAGGTGACATTCCATGTCCCCAGAGCTAGCTTCAGTAGCCGGGGGTCAGACCGCCAAGGCCCCCGCCTTTGGCTGCCACCCAACTCACTGCGCACCCGACCCCTTTGGCCCCTTCCACCGGTGGTGAGCCCATGGGAAATAATCATATAAATTTGAAATTAATCTCTGTCACAATATCGTGGTCTTTTTTGTCTTTATGAGCTACGTAACTAAACTACTAAATAATGACAATTTTTTTTTTAATGATCTATTTATTTATTTTTAATATATTTATTTATTAAAGGAAAGCATTAAAGTCTACACAAAGTCTTGTTAATGTGGTTAACAACAACAATGCTTTTCTTTCAAATATAAGGACTTTTAAGTGAGCTCTGAACTTTATAATATAGATTTTTTTTAACTGCTCCTGCTGAATAGTGACATTGCTGCCCACAAATGTATTTTTGTATTTGACATCCAACAGCGTAAAGCATAATGGATGACAAAAAAATGCAATTTTCTCCTATCGGCATACAGTCCAGTTTGGATATCCGTGTAACCATTTTGGATTGATACATTTGGAAACAAATAGCATGACGTCTTTCTGAAAGTATAAATCCTTACCTGCCACGTGGGAATTGGGAGCATGTATCATGAGCGGGTGATGAACGGGTCTCATGTACTGCGTCTGAGCGGCCATATGATTGACATGCTCCACCGGCTTTGCGTGGTGAAGAACGCTGACCTGAAGTGACACAAGAACACTCGCCGTTGTAGAGATTGCGTACGCAGCAAAAGACAATACGGAGTCAAGTGAGTGGAGTGGGAGAGGCTTGAAGGCGGCGAGCCACTCGAGCGCGAGGAGGCTAGAAAATCATTTGGGATGGAGAGCGACGTGTCCTCAAAAGGGAAAGAAAAAAAAAAAGTGGAGCTCGGATGGAAAGTGAAAATTACCTCCAAGATGAATTCATTGCTGGTGTAACGGCCGTTAAGTTCTGAGCAGGTGAGTCGGAACCTCCTTTCACTCAGGGTGGCGGGTCGCCAGTTCTTGTAGCGCACCTGACGCAGCGCCTGCTCATAGTGGGCCATGGAGTCCACACCTTGCACACACAAAATTCAACACATTGCCTTCATGCGGCATCACAAATCATTCACAGTCAGGACATTTCACTGAATTGGACACGATGTTGTGGATTCTGTAAAGCTTTTTTAAAGTATACAGGCAAGTCCGAATTTAGTGTAACTTAGTGTAGAAGCGAGAACATATGTCTGTGAATATGGTTGTGTTTTTTGTTTTTAAGTGTTGCTCCTTCTTATGTGTAGTTGTAGTAGTTAGTAGGGTTTAAAGTTAGCATCTATGCTAATGTCCTTTAGCCCGTCTGTGGTGTTTCACACTATATGTTAGCATTACGATAGCCAACATTTGACGTATTGTGGTACTTCATTAAACCGATAACAGTATTCAGTGGACAGCTAGTAAAACTAACATGTATTTTTATTTGGACTTTTCTGCTACAGTTCAAAGGCGTACCGCAAAATTAGGGAAGTAGGAAGTGTAGCTGCCTCGCACTTTAGCCACTCCGGACGTCATGGCAAGGGATTTGCTTTTGGGGGTACATCAAACTAATTTTATTTTTTAGTTGGAGTAGTTAGTAGGGTTTAAAGTTAGCATCTATGCTAATGTCCTTTAGCCCGTCTGTGGTGTTTCACACTATATGTTAGCATTACGATAGCCAACATTTGACGTATTGTGGTACTTCATTAAACCGATAACAGTATTCAGTGGACAGCTAGTAAAACTTACATGTATTTTTATTTGGACTTTTCTGCTACAGTTCAGATGCGTACCGCAAAATTAGGGAAGTAGGAAGTGTAGCTGCCTCGCGCTTGAGCCACTCCGGACATCATGGCAAGGGATTTGCTTTTGGGGGTACATCAAACTAATTTTATTTTTTAGTTGGAGTAGTTAGTAGGGTTTAAAGTTAGCATCTATGCTAATGTCCTTTAGCCCGTCTGTGGTGTTTCACACTATATGTTAGCATTACGATAGCCAACATTTGACGTATTGTGGTACTTCATTAAACCGATAAGAGTATTCAGTGGACAGCTAGTAAAACTAACATGTATTTTTATTTGAACTTTTCTGCTACAGTTCAGAGGCGTACCGCAAAATTAGGGAAGTAGGAAGTGTAGCTGCCTCGCGCTTTAGCCACTCCGGACGTCATGGCAAGGGATTTGCTTTTGGGTGTACATCAAACTAATTTTATTTTTTAGTTGGAGTAGTTAGTAGGGTTTAAAGTTAGCATCTATGCTAATGTCCTTTAGCCCGTCTGTGGTGTTTCACACTTTATGTTAGCATTACGATAGCCAACATTTGACGTATTGTGGTACTTCATTAAACCGATAACAGTATTCAGTGGACAGCTAGTAAAACTAACATGTATTTTTATTTGAACTTTTCTGCTACAGTTCAGAGGCGTACCGCAAAATTAGGGAAGTAGGAAGTGTAGCTGCCTCGCGCTTTAGCCACTCCGGACGTCATGGCAAGGGATTTGCTTTTGGGGGTACATCAAACTAATTTTATTTTTTAGTTGGAGTAGTTAGTAGGGTTTAAAGTTAGCATCTATGCTAATGTCCTTTAGCCCGTCTGTGGCGTTTCACAATTAATTAGACAATGATTAACTCTCCTTTGTTTCATGGATCAGTTTTACATGACGTGAAGGGTTTTCAAAAATAATATGGGTCTCTCAATTTTGCAGACCAATTGTGGGAAAGTAGTCCTGGATGCAGAGTGCAGTTCGAGGCGTGCCTCAACGTCGGGTGGACTTAAACGTTTGACTCCGCCCACACTGATTTTTTCAAAATGGTTTAAGCAAGTTTTTTTCCAACATTTGCAGATTTTATGATGCGCCGTCTCATGACGTAAAGTTATTTTTTTAAAACACATTACGGAGCATCGGAAATTACAAACACTCAAGCCTGCCTCAGTCAGCCGGGTTTGAGGAAGAGGCGGAAGTGCAGTACTACATGTCCCCAGCAGATAGGACAGTTGAGGTTAGTATTTGGGTTTCGGTCAGGTTTTTAATTTTCGTTGTTAAATGCAGTGTTCATAACATACTGTAATCGTTATGTGGTAGGGTTATAATTAGGGTTAGGTTTAACAACAAAGAAAGAAGGCGCTTTGAGGTGGAAAATCCGGGTGGGCGGAGTCAAACGTTTAGGTCCGTTTAGTGTCAGGCGTTTACATTTTTTAATCGTAATTAATCGCATGACTTCAATAGTTAACTTGTGATTAATCGCAAATTTTATATCTGTTCTAAATGTTCAATAAAATGTACAATAAAATACATTTTTTTTTAATTTTCATACTCTTGTGAACAGAAAGGTGGAAAAAAATGTTTAACTAATAAAAATATAGCTGCATCTTTTTGTCACTGAAACAGTAATTTCATAATAATTCATAAAATGGAGTTAAAATTAAAAAGATGAACTGTATTGTAAAAAAGTGTGATATTGATTTGTGTTGAGGTAATTTTTCTGCCACTAGATGGCATAATTGCACTTGAAAGACATTGGTGACAGGTCAGTGCACTTTTCATATTCAGAGCTATCTAATCTTTAACATGAAGTAAAATTGTGAAATTCTGCACATTTTGCACTTGACCGTAGTCTCCACAAATATATGAATTATTCTTAAATTTATTACTGCTAAATTTTGACGTGGACGTGTCTGCTGCCTTGCGACTGGAAATCCCCCAGTACAGGATTTCCAAGTAAGGGGCAGTCATTAGTCGCGTGTTAAAAAAAGTAGTAGGAACTTTAAATTAACTCAAAATGAACACAATAATTTTGACACCTCTTGTTGAAATAAATATTTAAAAAGTGTGTTTTCTAAATTTTCTAAGCATGTGAGAGGAATATTTTAAGGCTTAAACAATTTTTTTTATTTATGGTATTATCACCTAATGCGGGTGGTTCTAGAATACAACGCCACAGTGAAAAGGGATTACTGTATTTATTTATTACAAATGTCTTAGAATTGCTATCACTTAAACTTTCAAAATGTTCAAATGTGCATGTAGCATTTAGGTTAGGTATTTTTTATTTTATTTTTTTGTGGACAATGTTGCTCAGATCACTGAGCAAAATCAAAAAAAAAAAAAAAGTGCCTTTAAGCAATAAATAATTCTCACGCAAGACAACCCAGCATCTCACACTGAATTATTTTTTTTTTAATTGACGCTTTAGCTGTGGAGGATATATAAGGGATGGGCATCATCATCCCCTGACCTCAACTCTATTGAGAGCACAAAATCAATCATGAAAATTAAACCTGCTGAAAAGCAATATCCGAGTCATCCGCAGGTGTTCAAACCTCACCATATATCGATATTCCCGAGGTGGAGTTGGTGGCGTCCAGGTGTTTTCCCAGCAGAGCGCTGTGATGAATATGCAGGCTCTCTCTTTCGGGATTCAGCTCGTCCCCAATCACCAGGATATCGCAGTAATCCAGGTTATGCATCACCTCCATCACACCAGGCCTGCGGGCTGCACGTGGCGACAGAAAAAAAAAGAAAAAAAGAATGATAACTAACAATAAAGCACTGAAACGGCGTCAGACATTTCCATGCGGACAGCTCACATCCACTGAAGCCGTCTCCCTTCATTACTGTGCTGGTGATGTAAAGCTCCTTGAAAGGTGCCACGCCCAGCGGAGCGCGAAGGTCAACGGCGGGTCGGATGAGTCGGTCGGATCCTGTAATGGTGATTCGCGGTTCACTGGGCGGCTGCACCATGACGACTGCCTTGACGTCTGGGATGGAGAGACACGCGTCCTCTCCGAAACACCTGACAAACAAACAGGATGCTAAGATGGCAACGTGAGTGAATGGATTGGTATGTATGTTTGTTTTTTTTGTTTTTTTTTGAAACGAGGATACGAGGAGGAGAGAAGGTCATCAAACTTAGGTGCAGTAAGACTTATTGTTCCCACAGATAATATTTGTCTTTGAGTATTGTTTGTACGTAATATGTTTGTATAATTACTGTAGCATCAATGTTAATTTCTGTCTATGGTGTTTCGCAGTAGATGCTCCTATGCTAGCATTAAGCTACTTTTGTTCACCAAAATTACATGGTTTTATTTAATATTTTGGTGTTTAAATGTACTATAATGCTAGCATTAAGATATTTTTTGTTGTTTAAAAAAAATACTTTGGTGATTTATGTGCAGTAATGGTAGCATTAAGCTAGTGGACATATGTTAGCTAATATTATATGGTTTTGTCTAACATTTAGTGTTCAAATGTACTATAATGCTAGCATTAAAATAGTGGACTTCTGTTAACTAAAATTAGATGGCTTTGTTTAATATTTTGGTGTTTAAATGTGCTCTAAAGCTAGCATTAAGCTAATGGACTTTTGTAAGCTAAATTATATGGTTTTGCTAAATATTTTGGTGTTTTATGTACTATAATGCCAGCATTAGGCTAGTGGACTTTTGGTTAGCTAAATTATATGGTTTTGTTTAATATTTTTGGTGTTTAAATGTACTATAAAGCTAGCATTAAGCTAATGGACTTTTGTAAGCTAAAATTACATGGTTTTGTTTAATATTTTGGTGTTTTATGTACTATAATTCTAGCATTAGGCTACTTGACTTTTGTTAGCTAAAATTATATGGTTTTGTTGAATATTTTGGTTTTTAAATGTGCTCTAAAGCTAGCATGAAGCTAATGGACTTTGTAAGCTAAAATTAAATGGTTGTGTTTAATATTTTGGTGTTTAAATGTACTATAAAGTTAGCACTAAGCTAGTGGACTTTTGTTAGCTAAAATTTACAGTTTTGCCTAACATTTTGGTGTTTTATGTAATATAATGTTAGCATTAGGCTAGTGGACTTTTGTAAGCTAAAATTATATGGTTTTGTTTAAATGTACTTCAAAGCTAGCATTAAGCTAGTTGACTTTTGTAAACTAAAATTATATAGTTTTGCTTAACATGTTGGTGTTTTATGCTAGCATTAAGATTTTTGGAGTTTGAATGTACTGTTTAATGCTCTTCTATTTTCAAGTGTTAGTTTTATAGTTAATTTAAACTAGGAGTGACAAATAACTTGTAACTTATTTAGAGAACTAGGCAAGAGAAAGTGTGACAGACCACCAAAGGAATACTTAAAAATGTGTGTAAGTTTAAATGGGTTTAAACAAGGGCTGTCAAAATCAAAGCATTAATTCTGGAGATTAATTTAAATTCTTAAAGCATAATTTTTTCAAACTCAGTTAACTCGGTTTTATTTACTTCCTGTTACGGCCTATAACCTGCAGTCAAACTTAGCCACTGGTGCGAAGATGGACAAAGATGGATTATAGTTAGTTTTACTTTAAGTTGTACTTGCTTGACGCTTGTTGGAGAAATCTCAAGTAATTTGCACACTTTACAAAGAAAGATTGATATAGCATATTATTTGTACATCTCATCTGCCAAGTTGAAAAAAAGATAGCTTGTCAAGAGGAGTGCATTTTGATCAGTTGTATTCTGAATTCTGTTCAAGGATACCATAAATTAAGAATAATTTCCTGCAATTTTGTAGATTGTGCTCTGACAAAATATTCGGAACTTTATTTATTGTGCACTTGTCAAGAAGATCATCGGCAGGACCGACTTCACAATGTTGCCTCTTCAATACATTGCTTTACACACTCAAGTGTATTTCCAGCTTACTGAATCCGACTTCTGCCACAGCCTGCGAATGAACTGTGTAAAAAAATACCACCATATAAAAAGTGAGGTAAACATTGCTCAGAGTTGACTCACTTAACCACACAGAATGAGACATGTGAAAGTGAAGCAGCTTGTTGCTTGTGTGGCGTTCAGAAGGCAGCCGAGCCGTGAACACACATTGAGAGGCAGCGCCAGCCACTCGTCACCGCATTGTTTTTACGGCTGCGACACACAAACGTGAACTTGGCCTCAGCGAGGGCCTAATCCACTGCCATCCTCTCCCGAGCTTGAAAAGCCCCATTATGCTTAGCCCCCTGCGGGGAGACAAACAACATATGCGAACTCTGTGCGCTGTATTTGCGAGATCTGCTATAGAGGATTCGGACGTCTGTCTGTGTCATCGGATTGTTTATACTCGCCAGCGGAAAGTAAAATAAATAAATTGAGAGTTTGCAAATCTGTGAGTACATGATTTGAGTTTACAGTATAAGGTTACAAAGGAGATGCATTTGCTGGTTTAGGACATTAGCTCTTTGACTGCCAAGCGTTTTCAAAAAAGGGATGCCATGGGTGCCAGCCGATTTAAGCATTTTGACTGATCTTTCAAGGTCCACAGAAAATGATGTGTTTGGACTATGGAAACACACATACTACCAAATGAAAGATTGGACTCTCATCTTTCATCAGAAAAAAGTTTGTTTCTACCTTCTTCCGTTTTTCAGTAATCAACAATAGAAAATGGTTAGTTTCACCGCTGTTTTGAAAAAAAACGTTTTTTAACGTCTTTGGCACTCCTCCATAGGATTTTACTAAACGTTATTTAACGTTTTTGGCAGTCAAAGAGTTAAAGAGTCGTAATTATTTTACAAAAAAAATAAAAAATACATTCATGTATAAAAATGCCTAACTACATCCATCTTGAGGACTGTCAGCCAATCAAGCAAAAATAATATAGTGGTGCCTTGAGATGTCTACATTATTTAAAAAAATATAAACAAGGCAAAAAAAAATCCTTTGGCATTATGAAGTGTTTTGGGAAAACTGCGAGTGAACACCTGATTAATAAACCCCTATGAGGGGTTTGTTCCATAAGAGCAATTTTGCACTGCCATGCCTGAACACACTTATCGGATGCCTCGAGACAAGCCCAATAACAGACGTTTGTATTTAAAACAAAAACAAACAACGGAAGCACTCACAGTACAGTGGTGCTGATGTGGAGACGTCGCAAGCCCGGCGTCGGGAACTGGCGCGAGTTGATGTAGGACACTTTGGTCATGGCTGTGTTGATGCTGTCCAGATCCTCTCCTTCCACTACCAGCATTGACTGTGCAGGGTTAAAATGGAACTGGAAAAAGAGAAGACAGTCAAGATTTACATCGTGCGTCATACAAATGCCACAAGGTGCCACCAAATGATTTGTTAGACAGGGCCTCGGCACAAAATTAATTAGTGAATAGGTGAGATTTAAAGCAAAAAAACGGAGTTTAGGATAATTCGATTCATGTAAAAACAAACATACTAACCATAATTACTGCTTCTTAACTCATTCACTGCCATTGACGGCTATAGACGTCCAAAATACATTTAAACTATTTCTAGTAGTTTAACATTTTTTTTCCATTTTTGTTAACAAGAGGATGAAAACCTAGAATTTTTTTTTTATTGTACATTTTAAACAGATAAAATTGTGATTAATCGTGAGTTAACTATTGAAGTCATGGGATTAATTACATTATTTAACCGCCTGATGCGATTAAAAAAAAATTATTAAAAATTAGGGGAGTCAGGTGATTACATTTTTTAATCATAATTAATTGCATGACTTCACTAGTTAACCCACGACTAATCACAAATTTTATATCTGTTCTAAATGTACAATAAAACAAATTCTAGGTTTTCATACTCTTGTTAACAAAAGTGGGAAAAAATGTTAAACTAATAGAAAAAGAACAAATGATTTTTGGACGTCTATAACCGTCAATGGCAGTGAATGAGTTAAAAAACAACCACAACAACGCATTGTTTGAGAATATAATCCTGTCTTTTAGAACACAAAGATACCCTTTCCATGATAAAAAAAAAAAACACAACATCACCTCTTTCTTCCCTCAAACATTTTCTTTGAAGTGATAGTGTGTAATATTTAGTGCCATCTAGTGGTGAACTAATAATTAATTAATACAAAAAACAACAATATTAATTTCAATAATATGCATAAAAAAAGTTCTATCACATCAATGTATATATTGTTTTATATAATCGTAGATCTGGTGCTTCGTTCTCACTAGCTTTTGCTAGCTTCTCCCGCTAGTTACTCTCGTTAGCCGCTCCAGTGAGTTGTTGCTCGCTACTTCCTCTGGGTCCTGCTTGCTCGCTCGTTCCAAATGATAATTGGTAGCAATTGGTGGTAGGCTTGCGAAGTGCGGTCTCTCTGAAGCTACGTGTACCGGGACGAGGCCAAAAAGGACATTGCTTGGCGGAAGAAGCGTGGAGGTTGGCTTATCTGGTGAGCTTGTTTGTTTAATTGTCGAAGTGTGACGAAAGCTAGCAATGCTACACTTAAGTTAGCACCACCCACCGAAGCGGAAATCCCTCCTCTAACTCGAGCGAAATAAATCCCATTGAGAACCCGGCAAACAAACACGTGCGAGACCAGCGTAGCGTCGCAATATTTTCGGTTTGGTCTGAACGTAGCACTGCAGTATGTGTTGCATTCTATTAGTTTGCCACTAGGTGGCACTAAATAATACATACTGTTTTAATATTATGGCTTTATGTGGGGGAAATACAATTTTTTTTTCTTTATAAAGGTGAGGACATTTTATTACAACATAATGTTTTTTCCCCTCAAATTAGTTTTAAAAAAAAATTTTTTTTTAAATCATAACATTCTAAACATATACTTCTTTGCACTTATAAAATGTATTCCATGACAATTATAACTTCATAATCTCTCTTGTTTTAGTGTAAGGAAAAGAAGGAAGACCTTGTTGCTTTGTCTCTTATCACTTTGCTGTGAGACATCCAAGATGTCTGCGGCCTGGGGACACCGATTGCATGAGGCATATGATAACTGTCCGTTTGTGTGTGTGTGTATACAATACAAGGAGAAAATAGACACATCGTAGAAAGCCGCCATCTGCTTGCATTTGAACTGTTCTCTTGAATGCAAGTTTTTTTTATTGCTCATTATCTAAAAGTATTTTATCTACTAAAGGCTGAACAGTTTTTCTTTGACAAATTCTTATAATATCGAGATATACAATGCAATTTAATAAAGTTAAATAATTAATTTACAGAAGACAGTCTTGATATATCAGGAGGAAGTACAACACTACTAGTACTCCTGTACAATAACAGTTACAATGCAATGTGTGTGTGGTGTATTCTAACCTTTTCCCCCCCAATAACCACACACCTTGATGTCCTTAGCTAGGCTTTCAAGGGAGTTAATATCGAGACCTTCTTTGCAGGCCTGCAAGCAGGAGATAACCTTCTGGGTTTCAATGCGGCCCGGGCGGATTGTCAGGCCCGACAAGCTGCCGTGGAAATACTGGGTGAACCTCGGAGTCGCTACCTCGCCACCTAAACGGGAACGAGGGCGGCAAACGGTGAAAAGAATAGGGGAGATAAGGAAGACCAAGAGAAAGTCGAGAAGGGAGATAAGGGAGGTGGAAAATAAGAAGCCGGTCAATAAAGGACAATTGGAAAGGAACGGGGGAGTAGACGACAACATGTCTTTGGTCTGCTTCAATGGGAGAAGCTTCATAGACAATGTGTTTAAAGGATGTGAGTAAGGGCCATTTTAATAGTTAGTACTCACTCTAAAAACAGAGAGAGAGACAGAGACAGAGACAAACAGAGTGACAGAGAGAGACAGAGAGCGAGAGACAGAGAGAGAGAGTGAGAGAGAGAAAGAGAAAGAGAGACAGAGACAAAGAAAGAGAAGAGAAGAGAAGAGAGAGAGAGAGAGAGAGAGAGAGAAAGAGCGAGAGAAAGAGCGAGCGAGCGAGAGAGAGAGACAGAGAGCGAGAGTTGTGTGCCTTCAATGTCACACCACATTGTGCCAGGGAGCATTGAACTCTACTGGATGTAGTCGCAGTATCATTATATATCATTAAGAGCAAAAAGAAGAGGCAGAGAAAGCCCCCCACTTACCACAGAACAGAGAGAATACCGTAATATGTTGATTGGTTGAACATTTTGCTAAGCTATGCTCATCTATTGCGTTTCAGATTGTAGAAGATGCTAGCAAGCAATTAAGCTAGCGGACTTTCGTTTTTTGGGACAAAACCTTTATATGGTTTGGTTGAAGATTTTGATGTTTAAATATACACTGTTGAATTATTTTGTTGTTGTATGTGTCAGTTATACAGTAAGCTTCAACTGGGAGTGGTTAAGTGAGTGTAATTTTAGCATTTAGCTAGCATATTTTCACAATAGACAAAATACGGTTTGGCTGAACATTCTGTTCAGTTTAATTCCTTTTTTTGTTGTAATTATGTGATGCTTCTTCAGGTGTGATACAGTAGCAGTTTTGCAATTACAGAAACATTGAATTTAACTTCCCCGTCTATGATATCGTTTCGCATTAGACGTAAGCTGATTCTTGTTATCATACGCTTTGTTTGAACATTTTGCTGCCCCCGCCGTTGCAAATATCTTCCAGATGAAGCGGAACCCGTGACGTTGCTTGAATTCATGTCGGAGTAATCGCGTAAAAGTGATGCGACAGGCTCCCAACATCTGGCACATCATCGTATACATTCTGACGCTTCCTCTTGGGGATTTGGAGCACAAGTTTGACAGATGCAATGGATATTCATCCTACGATGTTCTGTAAATGTCACTGCAAGGAAATACATCTTTTTATAGCCGATAAACAGAAGCACAAACATGCAACAAAGTGTCACTTTCAATGAGTATTCATGTCACCATTCTTTGGACTCCTTTTATTTTCCGTGTTGCTCTTGAAATATTTATTCCACGTCAATGTTTGTCTCTTACATTTATGTATCAGCTGCCAGTGTGCGGATGCGTCACTTGTGTTAGCCGGTTACATTTCCTCCTCAGCGGAAATTCTCATTTTGATGTTGCCTCTTGCTTCGCTGCTTCTTTCACGACCAAAAGCCGAAGCGTTTCCCACCTCAGGAGACGACAGCCTTTGAGTCCTTTTTCTTCCTCGTTGTGTTTTAAACCCACACACTTTTGTTGTAGAGTGAGCAGCGGGGACGTTTTTATTGCACATTTTACAGATGCTGCTGTCGTATTTGCAGTGTGGAGTCTGAGGCTGATGGACCCAAATCAAGACGGAAAGTGGGAAATTGACGCTTCAGCTGAAAAACACGACTGAGGTGTTCGTAATATTTGGATGACGTTATGCAGTATGATGTAGTACAGTTGTAAACCACATCAAACCGCAGTCATTAACAATTTGTCAAACTACTGTAGAGTTTAGAGTGCCGATAAACACTAGCCATTATTTTTGGATATAGTTCCAGTAATTAGTGGGGTCAAGTGGACCAAATTAGGATTTTGGTTTATTGACGCTACAAAAATGTGACAAGCATAAAATGAGTTAAATGACGTCATTTAAGAGGTTTCAAAGTGTATTATGCATGTGTATTTTTTATTTTTATTTTTATTTTATTTCATCTTCTTTCACTCAAGAAATGAAAGGGGGACAGAAAGAAGTAAAACTTGTGATATATGCCCCTGTTCAACACAAAATGAATCACAGCAAGCAGTCGTTTTCAACTTCAATTTTACAAATTAATTCAAGAGCGTGATTTTGTGATACATATATATTAGTGCATTAATTATGAGTTAATTTAAAGTTCCTTAGAGTTCCTAATTTTAGCTTATATATATATATATATATATATTAGTACTGTAATTGATCTTTTATAAGAAAAAAAAAATAAATTTCAGATTACAATCCAGATTGCTCCACAAACTGATACCTTGAATTGAAATACATCTTGCTTTTTGTTTTGTTCTGTTTAGAAAAAAAATATCAGTTCTTCTTAACTTGTTTTCACTTTTCCTTTTTTGAATCTAATTTGCATGTCGTTTAGTGAAATTTTATACATTATTTTTGAAGGCAGTTATACAATTTTTTTTTTTTAAGTTTTTAGTTGTATGAATATATATTTAATCCTGAGTATGTATTTTGCAGATTGCAGGGGGCAGGCGAAATTCTTTCGGACCCTCCACACCCTGGTCACCACCTCTTACAGCTCCCTCCCTCAGAAAGATGCTATTGCACAATAGACACTAAAACCAGCAGACATCTCAATAGCTTCATCTCTTAACAATTGACCCACAATTCCATAGTGGCACCTTGCAAATGCTTGCTAATTTTGCACATCTCTGTGTGACAGTACTAATGTATTGATTATTGTAGCATTGAGAAATGTCCTTACAATTTTTTTTTCATTACCCAATGTACAAGTTGGATATATGATTGAGACATGTGACTTCTGCCTAGCAACAAATGATCACAAATGAATGACGTGCCAAGGAAGAATCCAAACAAATGTTTTGTTGTTGTTGTTTTTTGACAAAAACAATGCATATGAATCGATTGTTGTAATGTTGTTGGCATGTAGTGTACATATAAAAACAACAGCAGCAAATGAAAAAAAAAAAAAGTTATATTCAGTGGTGTGTAAAGTGGAGGGCCGGGAGGGGCTCTGGGGCACCTATAAGGGGGATTTTATTGGCTTTAAATGTAGACTTTGTGGTTAATTACTAATTCTTGTAGACCTTTATTGATTCTGTTCTGTTATTTACATTGAGAACAGTGAGCAAGAAAACAAATATAACACACATTGCGCATGTTACACACCAACACATTTCTCTCGCTTCCAGTGCGAGTCCAAACACTTCATTATTGTGATGTTGACTGCGTGTAAAAGGGTGTGAGGGGGGCGGGGAGGTGCTGGGGTAGTGAAATGAGAGCCCGAAAGGCAATCTTGCTCACTAATGGCCTGCAAAGTTATCAGTTGCAGCTTAGTGAAGCTTAAGGCAGCTTCATTGGGATGTAATAGCTGGCAAAGTTGTGGCCCATTCACTCTGCCTAATCCTTCCTTCAGGGCTTTCTCTCACAATCAGAGGTTCACACAGAGAAGAATCAGACAGAGAAGGCAAAAAACGTAGCCGGAAAGAAATGATGACGACTAAAAGAAAATTGCAATCAAACGCAAGCGGGGAGGAATTTCAAATGGGCAGCGAAATTTGGTCGGGGAAGAGGATTTGTGAAGATGCTGATGGAGGTTCGAGTTGGATTGAGGCGAACTGCAGCGCGGATCGCTGCTGTTGGTCTGACGCTGTGACACCAACTCCACTCACAAAGCACATTTTTATAATGAAGCGAGTCATCGTACGGCAGCTGGAACCCACTACAACGTGATCATTGCCGCCTTTTATTCCCAGCAGCTGCAAGCAGCCATTTCCTGAATTTGCTCATGCCTCTCAATTTCAAAAGAATCGTTCATAGCCCCAAGGCGTACATCTTAATCTCTATTTATTTTTCTCTCCTACATTCTGTGCGCGCGCACGTGTACTTCAAACGTGATTCTAATTCAATATTGCTTGGCAGTGGCTGATGCGGGATCTCAGTGTTTGTCGGAAGGTTTCCGAATTTTTCAGGCTCTTCCTTTTGGCTTCTAAAAATAAATGTAGAATGTGCAAGTGTGTATAGTTGCGTATTGTTTATAGCAGATGGATGCGCATTTGGTACTTTCATAATCAAAAACACGACAACATTTAGTTTTTTTTAAATACATCGATCAATACAGCAACAAAAGTGTACAGATCACGACAGATGCGATTTGCTTTGCTGCAAGTTTTGCTGTGACCAACCAATCAGAGGACAGGAAGATTGATGAATTTAAAATCGGATTGGTTAAAGAAACAGTCCCATTACTAATACAGTTGAAGTTGCCGTACATGGGCCAGCATGGATTGTGAAGGCCCTGGGCAGATGACATTGACATGACAACACACAGAAACTGAAATCTGATTGGACAAAAACATCTCACATCCACGTATACATTCTGGAAGCGCGCTCACCATCGACTGTTTAGAATCCTTAAACCACTGGTAGGGTCTGTAGTGAAATGTTATGTAATAGCGATGCCATCTTTATGTATCAAAATATGTTTTTCATATGTATTCTTAGTTGCTCAGGGATGGGCAACTGGTGGCTCGTAGGCTGCATGCGTGAAACGTGGAACTTATTTATATATAATGTAAATTGAATGAATTGATGGAGTTTGACTGCCTTAAAATAATGCATAAAGCCCATCATGAAATCTTAAATCTCTAAACCAATTAACATGCAAATCAGATAAAGAGGAGCAGATACAGTATTTTTTCCAAACCTAAACACAGAACAAAACAAAAAGAACGATGTAACTCAACTCAAGGTGTGAGTTTGTGGAACAATCTGAATTATAAAACTAAATCATCTCAGTCCATTTGTAATTTTTTTTAAATGTATAAAAGCACAATTACTGGAAAAATATATTTAGCACAAGGTCATTCTATTGAATTATTTTAATTGTGTGTGTGTGTGTTGATTAGGGGCATATATCACAAGTTTTTCTTCCTTCTGTCCCTGTCATTTATTTTTCTTTTAAAAAATGAAATACATTTTTCTTTTTTTAACGAATGAAAAAAAATCCCAATCAAATATTTGGAAACATATTGAAGAAAAAGAGAAAGAAAATAAGAAAAGAAAAATATTCGAACCGGGAGTATACCTGATCGAATATATCTTTAAGTTGTAATATCACCATTCACCACTAGATGGCAGACATGGCTTAAGTTGCACTTACACCAGGTCTCATACCGCCTTATACCACAACATGAGTAGGACTAATACAGTATTTTTTATTTATTTTGTAGATTTGGAATGATAAGCATGACTAACATTGTACCTGAATAATATCACAATTTTGAGTAAGTTAATTGTTGTAGAAAACTGTACAAAATTAGTTAATATTGATTTGCTGGTGAGCAGTTTTGTGCTTGAATGGTAATTTTTATGCAAGGGAGAAAAGGGGGTTTGTTTCAAACCCTTTGTTGTTGGGTTAGGATAGTGGAACTTTTAGAAATGCGTTGAGAAATAGAAAATGAAAAATGAAATATATTCCAAGCTCGTTTTTTGTCCATATTTAAAACGGCATGTTTGTCATACATCTGGTTAGAATTTGCCCCAATAACGCTGATGAAAAATTATGGCCCCCCCTTTGAGCATTTAAGTTGCTCATCCCTGCACTATTTAGTACCAAAGAATTGCTGTCTCTACTTTACTAAGCAGATATGGACTAAAGTACCACATTTATGGCCACACCAGTTTGTCAATTAGGGGGAGGCCTTTCGTACATACAAATATTATTACAATAATATTTCATAGTCTAATGGGCTGAAGCGACTGCATCAACTTCTCTCCATAATGAAAGATCATCTTCAATAATGTACAGAAACGGTTTACACCGTGTAGTAAGTCCACACACATTTATTAATGGGAGACGGCGTTTACGCGCTGCCTCCCTTAGCAACAGAGATCAACTGGGCTCAGCAGTTCAACTCGTTCATGTCTACGCCAACAATGAGCATATCGGTACTGTATAGGATGTGAGGCAATTACAGTTACTCCATTTTATTCCGCAGCGGAAAAACTGAGGCGTCTTTCAGAGATAGGCCTTTATTTGTTGGAGTGAAGGTACCCGGCAACTAATTGGGACACGGTTTCTATTATTAGATTAGGGGACACTATTTGGGGAAATAATATCTTGCTTCTGCTTTTTGTGTTTGACTCTTTCACTGCCATAAGTTCATAAAAATAATAAATAAAGATGATTAAAAATTAGGGGCAACAGGCGATTGTAATGAATCGTATGACTTCACTAGTTATTTATTTATTTATTTTTTAAAGAAAAGATTTAAAAAAGAAAAAAAAGATTAAAAATTTTGAGGCGACAGGCGATTACATTTATTAATTGTAATTTATCGCATGACTTCACGAGTTAACTCATGATTAATCAAAATTTTTTATATGTTCTAAATGTACAATAATGATAAACTGTTAAATACAATAAATGTACATTTTTTCTAGGTTTTCACAATCTTGTTAACAAAAGTGGAAAAAAATGTTGAACTAATTAAAAATAGTTCAAATGAATTTTTGACGTTTATAGCCGTCAATGGCAGTGAATGAGTTAATAATAATAATGAAAATTTACCCCCCCCCCCCAAAAAAAAACAAGACAAATAATGTCTTTAACTTATTTCCACCATTTGCAACTCGATTAATTAAAAAAAGTTTTTTTTGAGAGAGGAAATAAAAATAAACAACGAGATCATGTGGTTGCATAAGTGTGCACACCCTCTTATAACCGTCTTAACCAATCACATTCAAATTAATGTTAAATGGGAGTTTACACACACCTGTTACCACCAAGTGCCTGTGATTAACACCAAATAAAGTTCCGGCTTCTTTTTTTTTTTTGTTGCTTTCTCGCCAAAAAGTTTTGTGCTAACACTGTCTGCTATTTAGGACGGTTCATAACTAGCAAGAAGCAATTACGCGCACACAACACACACCGACCTTGCCAGCAGGCACCCACTGTGAGCTGCGTATCAATCTTGGAGGCATGGATTGGCCAGTCGTCTGTCACCAGGTAGGGTTCATAGGTCACTCCATCCACAAATAGAGTCACAGCGGGAAACTCCACATTGATCACGTAATAGTGCCACTCTTTGTCACAGATCTGCGGATGGGAAAGAGAAGACGAGTCGGTCACTAAGCAACAAGACATTCTTTTGACTGTATATTACGCCAACAAAAAGGAATAGTCACTCAAATAGGGCGGTTAAAAAGAGTTTCCTTTAGTTTGGCATGGTGGAAATACCGCAAATGCATTCTTGAGATCTTCCCTTCGTTTGTCAAACGACGGGTCTGATTTGTGGATGGTATGGTCATGGCTGCTGCTGACAGCTAATGGGCCGTTCATTAAAATCATACAGCGAGTGGCAATCCATAAAATGAGCGCGTCACAAAGTTTTTGACGGCTGATGGATTTGACAGTCTCCAGCTTGGAAGGTGTCACTTCAACGGCTGCGGACGCTTTGCTTTGCGTCTGCATCTCAAATGAGGAGCAGCCCAGTGGAGCAAGGATCACGCAGTTCAGTCAAGCGGATGCTAGACATTTTTACTGGGAGACTTTTCTTTTTTTAAACTGTAAAAACTTGCAGAGTTGCAACGGACCCCGGTAGTGATTTTTCAAGTATCTGTACTTGAGTATTGATCTATTTTTCTGACAACTGGATACAGACAGAGTAGTGTCATCTCAGGTTTTCAAGTTATGAGCCGTCAATTTTCTCATTTCACTTGCTAAAATGTGAGATACAAACGCTGCACGGTGGCAGTGACCGCAACTTTCCAACAAGTGACAATTATGCCCGGCGGCCGAGTTTATCACCCCTTTTTGACTTTTAATTGGTTGTACGTTCCAAAAATAAAACCTCTGACGGAACTGACTAGCCTCCAACAAAAAGAACATTCACTACAAATCCATTTGTATATCATCTGGCTTGGATATCAGTTCTAAGTACCTTAAGCGAAGCCGCCAGGTTCATTTGAGAACACACATATATTGTTATGTAAATCAAAGACAAGCATTACATCAGCTGAGATCGACTTCTATTCAAGTGTCACGGGCAAACAGCTTCGGAGGCATTGGGGAGTTTTAGGGCCACTTTGATAGTTTCCCCGCACCGCACTTGCTGTGAAGGATTTAGTTGATTCATTTGCACTAAAGAGGAAAACATCTTTTCGTTTGCCAGGCAAAGATAGAAAAACAGCAGGAATTAATGTGATTCGAGTGGCCACACACCTCGAAACGCTTTGTGCTTATCCTGGCAGGGAAATAAACAATTGGGGAATTGGGAATTTAAGGAGACATACTGTGCTCAGTGTAAATGAATACACGCCTTTTGAAAAAATGGAATCTATTTTTCAGGGAATAAAATCATTTGAGGATTTCTATTAAACGTTAATCAACGTATAAATGCGGTGTCCTCATTTTGCACAGAGATCCTGATCATTTTTTATTATTAAACTTTGTTGACAATATTCGGGTTTTGAAAGGGTTTTTGACTACATGTTAACATTGTCAAAAGCCTCTCAAAATATCCTTCACCTTAATGCAGTGTATTATTCCTCTTTGAGTCGACTAGCTTTGTCCTTGACAATCGCACTGTTTTTATGGTTGAAAAAATAAAATAAAATAACTGCATACCGCATGTGGAGCATCAGAACCTGATAGAGGGTCACTGTTGGTGTGTTCCATTTTTTTTTGAGAGAGCTCACTACTGTTCATTCGGTAACCGATTCAACATGTCCTCATCATTGCTCTCTCTCTTTTGTGTGTGTGTGTGTGTGTTAATATGCGTGTGTGTGCGTGCATATGTGCGTGCGTGTGAGTTTGTGCTCATTAATTCACCTGAAACCTATTAAAAATTCCATTCCGTTCACCTAAACCGAAGACTTCCGAATCCCGCTAGAGTCATGAAGTTGTCCGGAGACCCGAGAAAGGATCAACGAAAAGAAAGAAAAGTGAAATCCAGCACCGACCAAACACCACCGATCCCACAGGGTTACAAACCAGAATCTTTCACCAATTTATAGATGTTCAAGGAATCGTAATGATCTGCTAATAAGTGCTCTACTCGCGGCACTTTTATCACTCAAAAGAACGGCTCCACGCTGAAAAAACAAACAAACTTTTATTGGAATAACTTGATTGTGACTTTTTCCTTCTACTCTCTAATGTGGCTACAACTTAACAGTGTATCAGACCGAGTGGAACCACACTGCCCCTCAGTGTCCAAATCGGGTACAACATGAACAGCGCTCCCAATAAAGGCACACACAAACAAACGGAAGACAGCATGAAATAATTTAAATAAAATCGATTTGGGGGCATTTAAAATCAATTCTGAATCGTACTAAATGAGAATCGCGATTCTTATGAGAATCTATTTTTTGGGCACACCCCTATTGTTTACATGGTAAGTCAGTTGTTGTTAGGTCACCTGGCAAACACATGCTTGGAGATAAAGGTATCCAACAGTCCAAGATAGGGGAAACTTTTTCTAAGACTTTAGTCCAGAAATACATAACCGGAGTGCATAACCATAAAGCATGAAAATAAGTGTCGGCAGTGTTTTGTGAACACTGGAGACAAATGTCGGAGTCTGAGAGGTCCATTTTCTTCATCGTGTATCGAGTAAAATGTGTTCTATGAATAATTTTATATTGGATAATTTGTAAATTTGTGTGTTTTGTCATTTTAAATACGTTTTCACAAACTTGAACCCAAAAGTCAGATTCCGGAGCTATAGCCAGGTCTGTCGAGATGGATGAATACATTTTATCTGTGTACGAAAGTAAGTAGAGAGTTTTTTTTTTGTTGCTTTCGGAGAAAGCTGTGTAATATCTTTAGTTAAAACAGGCGGTTGGAGCGTACCCCAAAGTGTTGAAATTTGTTTCTTTACCATATTTTTAACTTGTAAATAATAAAAAAAATATATATATTCTGTTCCTGTGTTGGTAGATGTGCGGTGATCAATCACCTGGAGTGAAGTGAAGAATCAAAAACTGCATTTTTTTTTTGGCATGCTAAGAAATGTACAAAGTACAAATTTCTTTTCTACTAAGAATCCATTGCAAAAATGAAAGGAAGAATTGAAGTGCATGCTGATAAAACTATGTTAAGAAAGTTAATGTAAAAGCCTTTTTTCCTAATTTATGCTTAAGAGTCCGCATTGAATATTCCACAGTGCATATCAGGTGTTATTTTAAAAGGCAGCATTTCTGTTTTCAGCAGCTCACTTTCAGCGTATTTGACTAGAACAGTAGAATCAATTGGTTTCTAAAGGCTGTCTGGCTGAGTGCCTGTGGAAATGAGTACTAAGTTGGCCAGGCCAAGTAGTATATCCGATCTGATTATTCTTTCCTCTGACTCACCACTCAGTACTGTTTTTGATCCCATTAACATTATTTGATAAAAAAAAAAAAAAAAGATGTGTTTTACTGATTACAGCCCAATTTAAATCTGCTGTACATTTTTTTTGGGTGCGAACCACACAGAGAACACGATCACACGCACGCCGGCGTGCGAGGAGAGACGTCACGGGAAAGGGGTGCACCACATGGCAACTCGTTCATTTTCACTGAAGCAATCCCCTTCGCTCCTGGCTATTTTACTGGATTTTAACTGTTTTTGCAAGGTCCACAGAATATTCTCTTCTATTGCTATAAAAACATGGAACATACCAAAAGAAGGATTAGAGAATTTTCTTTCATCAGGAATTAAAAAATAAAAATTGTATTTCTTTCTGTTTTGCAGCAATTAGCATTAGAATATAGCTAAGTTTCATCATTATTCACAAACTTGTTGAAAACACTAGCGAAAAGAGCTTGTTGGGACACGGCCCTGGTTTTTTGCAATAACTACTAACTGCGCTAAGCGACCTCTTCAGGTCAAAGGCTGCATCAAAGATGCTCTAGCATAAAAAACAAATTTATAAATACGTTTTTTGGGACCATGGCAATATTTAAAATAGAACGTTTTTATACGTTTTTGGGAGCAAATGAGTTAACAGAGTGTTGGCTTTTTCTCCAGTCACAAGAAGGAGTCATGCCATATTACCCCTCTTAAAATTATTGAAACGGCAAGGTCAATTCCTTAGGTTTTGTTGTGCAGTGGAGACATTTTTGTTTCAAATGAAATGATCAATATCAGACAAAAGAATCCCCAGCTTTTATTTTCATGGTATTTAGATCTAGATGTGTTGAACAACTCAGGAAAGAGCAACTTTTGTTTAAACAAACCCATGTTTCAAGTGAGAAAAACTCTTGGACATTATTAAGGGAACTTTACAAGTACAGTATGAGTATTTCTATTTTAGTCAACTATGCCATCGTGGTAGACGCACAACTTTTACAATGGATCTACGTTGCACTGCTGGGAGATCTAGTACATCTAAAACCTTCCTTGTGAGTCAAACTTTATTGCACAAAATAAAACACCTTGTTGATCTTGTTATCTATGCATTCACAAGGAGCTGACATTTGGTACAGAGGAGGACGGTGAAATTATTCTGACTTCATTCTGCATGTGTCCTTGCGTTAATGTAGCCATATAATATGCACTCTATTGCAAATTCGAGTTGATTTGCGATCAGACAAGGGACGGGGAGATAAAATACAAGAGGGAGGCATAAGCCATCGATGCTTAAGTATGCTCAGTGAAAGCTTATGTCGAGCTAACAGAAGAAACAGCATGTGGACTGAGGGGTCTCTAAGTGAAGGACAGTGCTATTAAATGGCCCTTAGTCAGCCACTTACAGACCACAAACACACGGGTAAGGAAGCGCCCATAGCAGACAAATTACAATTGAACCCTTAAATGGGTTCCCCGCCCCAAAAAAAACACAATGCACAAGCTAGGGGCTTGTATTTTAGGTTCTTGTGACATAAATGCAAATATAGGAACACATTTTCAAACAAATGTGCTTTTACACTATTGTACACATGCTGAGAGTGGAACAATTACACATTCGGCATTCATGTTGCTGATGTTGTGGATTTGCTTCCCTGAAAAGCCGATGTGTCAAAAATAAACAATTCACCATTACAGTATTTCAAAACAGATGAGTTTAGGGATTGTTCAATTATTATCATAAACGGGTTCATTTTTAAATGTCAGAGAGGTATTATTATTATACTCTTGTTTTGGCACAAAAAAAAATTGGAATGTTACAATGAGATGTACAAGCTAATTTGATGCATGCTAACAGTTGGACATTGGTTGCTAATTGTTTACGCTAACTAAGGCACGACTCATATAGATTCAATGGTTATGTTTTAGCTCAATTTTTTTTAAACGGCAAGCAGAGCTACAGGGTGACTATAAACAGCCAAAAATAAATAAATATATAGCAAACATTTACCATGAATGTCCTAGACAAAGCTTCCTAGGTGGAAGTAGACGTTTATTTAAAGTATGAATGACCGTCAAACGAGCACGAAGGTAAGGAGAGAATCCAAGAGAAGTCACCGCAGACATCAGGTGTCTTCACGTGATGAATTGACACATTTTGAGTGTACAAACAGGAGCAGGCACCCGGTCAACACGCTAACATGGCTAACAAGACTACAGAGTACTTTATTTAAAGTTTGCCTACTGTGGAGTGGCCACCAAATCACGTAATAGTGCGACACGTCCTACCAACTCTCTCCATGAAAGTGAAACAATAAAACAAGTTTTTTTCTGTCAAAGTTTGACACCTTGGCTAGTTAGCATGTCACGCTAATGGCTAACACCACTGCTTAAGCAACAGCTGAATAGCCAAACATACTTGGCCAACATGCTAACAAGGCTAACGAATGTAGAGACTTCTTTGTGTAACTTTTGCCCATTGTGAAGCGCCCACTAAATGATGTAACAGTATGACGTATCTTACCAACTCTCTCCATGAAAGGGACACGGTAAAAACAAGCATAGTTTGTTTCATTTTTTCCCCGTTATAGTTGACTTGGCTAGTTAGCATGTCACGTTAACTGCTAACACTATATTTATTTCAACCATATAATGTTGGTTGCTTATTAATTGTAACTAGTAAATGACACTTGTGGAACTGTTGCACAAAAACACTCAACCTTGAGGTCGTGATTTGTAGAATATCCTATCATACTAAATTTTTGACTCAAATCCAATTGATATTCACCTGAATTCCTCACATACCTCTTTACTTAGTATGTCCTATTTCATCTTATGTTAACTCATTCATTGCCATTGACGGCTATAGACGTCAAATATTCATTTGAACTATTTCTATTAGTTTCACATTTTTTTCCACTTTTGTTAACAAGAGTATGAAAACCTATAAAAAAAATGATTGTACATATAGAACAGCTATAAAATTTGTGATTAATCTTGTTTAAATAATTAAGTAATCAAACAAAAAAGAAAATATTACATAAGCAAAATACTTCAATAGTTAACTCACGCTGCACAACTCACATTTTTTCCCACTTTTTTTAACAAGAGTATGTTATTGTACATTTAGAACAGATATAAAATTTGTGATTAATCGTGAGTTAACTATTGAAGTCATGTGATTAATTACAATTAAAAAAAATGTAATCGTCTGACGCCCCTAATTTTTTAATAATATTTTCTTTTTTGTTTGATTACTTAATTATACAAACAAGATTAATCACAAATTTTATAGCTGTTCTATATGTACAATAAAAAAAAAATTCTAGGTTTTCATACTCTTGTTAACAAAAGTGGAAAAAAATGTGAAACTAATAGAAATAGCTCAAATGAATTCTTGACGTCTATAGCCGTCAATGGCAGTGAATGAGTTAATCATTGTACCAGTATATTGCTCCTAAGCAAATGTGAGTGTTATCAGAAACAGAAGGAAGAGAACTCTGCATTTAACTTCTAATCTTTGCATCTGTTAAGGGAGCGATGGGACTAAATAATGAGCTTCAATCTGCCCAACTACTTGCACATTCGATAGTCTAACTTCAGCAACTCAACAATCCATCCCATCTGCTTAGAAACAACGGGATGCTTCTAATCAGCACAACACAGGGAGGGAGTCATGCCAGAACAAGCACTTTGCAAGGTGGTAGATAAAGCAGATAAGTGAGGATGCTTTGCCGGCGAGGGCGGATGTTCATTTCCGACCACTTCCGCCATTCATTCCCAGTAATTGAACTCAGACGTATACCTTGATGATAAATTAATCTCTGCAACTGCTTTCAAGGCAGTGAAATTGGAACAATTATCTGCGATTCCCGCCACGCGATGGCGTCGCACAGCGCTAATTGTGCTTCTAAACAGCTGCCAGCTCGAATAAATGTTCATAACTTGGGAAAAATCTCAGCCTGTAAATACAGTATTCCCCAGCTATATTGCAGAATTTTAAGTGATTGTGCTTTTTTACTGGAGACAGGCAAGTTAGAATTTTGAGTTGTGCGCTTTCAGTGTTAAACCCGGTTGTGCAGCAACAAACAACAGCAACAAACAACAGCATTAAACAACGGTTCTCTGGTCTCAGGGCATTGAATCGATTGCAACTTGACAGTTCTGGATGTCTTAGAAGATGTTTCGCCTCTTAATCTAAACAAGCTTCATTAGTTCATGCGACAATGCTTAGTGAGGTCAGCACTAGTTAGTTAAAACAGCACTAGCCTGGGCTAAGCTAAGCTAGCTGTCATCCCAAATGGAAGCTCTTCTAAAGATGATGCACAAGAAAACCTGCAAACAATTTGCTGAAAACAAGCAGACAAAGGACACGGATTACTGGGACCATTTCTTGTGGTCTGATGAGACCAAGATAAATTTATTTAGTTTAGATGGTGTAAAGCGTGGTGGTGGTAGGGTCATAGTTGTCAGGAGTTTAGCTATTAATGGCTGTATTTTGAGTTATTTTGTGTCAGTGCTATCTCCAGAGATTGCAAATCTAGGTCCAGAAAGTAAAAACCCTGCCACAGTTTGTCTTTAGCCCCAGGTGCTAGCTAGCTATTTCCCTAGCTAGCTCCCATGGTGCTCATTTACCTGCTAGGGAGGTAGCTTGCTCGCTAGCCTCAATGGCTAAAGCCAAACTGTGGCAGTGTTTTTACTTCCTGGATTTGCCACCTCTAAAGATATGATTAGTTATCTGCAGAAATGTGAGGGGTGTACTCACTTTTGTGAGATACTGTATATTTTGGCTACAATTCACCTTTTTTTCTCTCGTTTCAAGTTTGAGGCTCTGTATATCAGACTTCTGCTAACACTGGTTAATTTCCATATTCTGTCCAAGGAGCTCTCATTTTCAAACGTTCCACGTCACGCACGCTAGCTTGGCAAACTATATCAAGTCAAACTTAAAGTATAAAAAGGCAGACGTTTTTTTTTTTTCATCTTCTCTTTTGTTTTAGCATTATTCCCCTCAAGCTATCAGGACGAAAGATTGAATCTCGATACGTATTTGACCAAGTGCCCTACTTAGTTACCCGTTGCCATAAGGAGTAAAGAAAGAGAAACGAAGTTTGCGCTGTGATGTGTCGTGTAAAGGTTTCCATCAGAAGCAACATTCCTTCACCGTGTTCGATCCATTTGGCAAATGGAGGACGCTTTTCCCGCTCTCTGCCAACTTTCTTTCATGGCTCTCTGCCTCTCCTCTCTAGGGTGACAATTGGAAAATCAATACAGCTAAATGGAGTTGCAGCGGAAGCCATCGAGTGTCCTTCCTAAGTGCAAGAGGAACGAGGACAGCGAGCGGCAGCTCTGACATCAAGTCGTCACCTCTTCCCTCTCTTGCCACGCCAACGTTCCTCACAAATCCCACTGACCTTCTCCTTGTGACACACATGGCTGCATTCCAGCTCTCTAGTCTACTGTACTATTTATCTATCCATTAGGGATGGCCAGCAGTACTAAAACAACACTGACATGTAGTTGATTCATTCGCTAATCTGCGAACTAAATATTCATAGGTGAAAATACGGAGACAATTTACTTTTACCCCTCTCCACACACACTTTAAACACTAAAACATAAGTCAGAAATGTTCTTCCTGAAATGTTCTGTGGGCCTCCGCTCACTTAAACACAGTATTCTGATTTCTAATGGGTTAGTGGAATAAGAAGAATAATCCAACCGTTTTATGTAGCACTGCCACCTGCTATCGACTGAAATTGGCGTCAAAGTGCCAAACTGCCAACTGGTTCACCTTGCAAATATCACGGTTGGCCTATTTCCTGGGTTTTTGGTCACGTGACGCTAACTAACAAATCACATGTTTCTGTGTTTTAACCCTTTAAAGATGTATGTTGATATATGTTCTATGCACCTTCATGAGTCTCAAGATGACATCCAGATGAACTCATTCACTGCCATTGACGGTTATAGACGTCAAAAATTAATTTGAACAATTTTTATTAGTTTCAAATTTTTTTCCACTTTTGTTAAGAGTATGAAAACCTAGAAAAAAAAAATATTGTACATATACAGATATAAAATTTGTGATTAATCTTGAGTTCAAATAATTAATTAAACAAAAAAGAAAATATAAAAAAATTCAGACAATTATTTTTTTAATTGTAATTAATTAATTAATCTCTCCAGAAAAAAATAAAAAAATTGTTTATTTGTTTAATTGAGTTCAATAGTTAACTCACGATTAATCACACATTTTATATCTGTTCTAAATGTACAATAACTTTTTTCCTAGGTTTTCATACTCTTGTTAACAAAAGTGGAAAAAAATGTGAAACTAATAGAAATAGTTCAAATGAATTTTCGACGTCTATAGCTGTCAATGGCAGTGAATGAGTTAATATTGTATGATTTACGTAGCAAAAATAACCTGTTATTGTCCATCTCAGGGGCAACCATTTTGTCACTTGCTGTTGACTGAAAATGACATCACAGTTGCTCAGGATCAGCTAACGACCAATCACTGTTTTCTGAGTTTGGTCATGTGACGTGCGCAAGCTGATCCCTGATTGGTCGTCACCTGAGCGCAGAGCAACTGCGATGTCATCTTTAGTCGACAGCAAGTGGCAAAATGGGCGCCCGTGAGATGGATAAAAACAGGTGGATTTTGCTGCATAATTCATATTCCACAAACACATTATTAATTAATTAATTAATTATTAATTAGAATGCTGCATTTTGACTAATGAGGGGTACGGGGTGAGGGTGACTTCCTATTTACAGATACTATATTTGCACACATGTTGCCTCGTGTTTTGCACATAAGCAGGCCTATATTAATGACTACACTTAATTCATGGATTTGCTTTATATATATATATATATATATATATATATATATATGATATTTTGGTTTATGTTTATTCTATATTACACAAAATGAGATGAAGATGTGCTTATTGTCTTTCTGGATGAAACACAGGAGTGGATGGATCATGTTAGCTGAGTTTTATTTTTCAGTGGCTGAAGCCAGATACGAATGTATGAATATACAACATCTTATCAAATAGTTAAATTGGGGGCAAAAAACAGCTTTTCACCTGAGACTGTAGCTAATTCCTCCTACGGAGAGAGTGGTTTGCAGCTATTTTTTTTAAAAAGAAACTGTGTTCACTTTTCTTTGACCTTACCCACGTTGCTTCAGGGCACACATCATATTTTTATGACGTTAGCTCAGATCCAAAAAGCAGTGCTTGACTTACAAGTTTCCAGCCAGACTGGACAATAACATAAGCAGCACTTATTCTCCAGCCAGCTCACGTTCCCGCCGTCTGCAAACGTGGAATGTGATGCCTCATGTTCCCTAAATATTTTGTTTCACGTCTCGCTCGCTTACTCGCATTAAAGTGTGCTTTGTGATGTGAGCACATCCGACGTTCGGCCAGCATTGCTATTTAAAATGCAATTATTAAAATGTATTAGTTGCTTCAAAATTGTTGACATTTCCATCATGAGGCATGCGCTGTATAAGAATAGATGTTTTCCACCCGAGCCTAATTAAAGGCAACAGACAATTATCCACCACATTCATCTGCATCTTAAAACAACTGAGGCAAAGACTGGCCACTTCTATTTTGTGCACTCAATTCATCAAAGATGGGTTGAGGCTGAGGCGTCATAAGAGCATCATATTCATTACGAGGTGCTGTCTAAGCCTTTTACCTGCACCACTCATTCAACCATCCAAAAGACCTCTCTCACACACCCACACACACTCACTAAATAGGTCTCACACTCACCCAAAAAACTTTAATGCACACACATAAAAGACCCTCCTACTAAAACAGAATTGTGTGAAAAAGTTTTTGTCTATGTTAATTGACTTTTTTATGTGAGAGGTTTTTCTTTGTTTTAGTAAAAACAGCTATTTTGGTGAGTGTTAAGTTTTTAGGTGAATGTGAGAAGTTTTCAAGCATTTGAGAGATTTTATTGTGTGAAAAGTTTTAGTTGAGTGTGAGTTATGTTTGAGTGCGCGTGTGAGTTTTTTGTGGATGTGTGATTTTTCTTGGTGTCTGTCATAAAAAGTGAGAGACAACAAGAGAGAGAGATAGCGAGAGAGAGAAAGAGAGAGACAGAGACAGAGAGAGAGACAAAGAGAGAGACAGAGAGAGAGAGAGATTGTGTTTTTGGTGCAAGTAAGAGTTTTTTTGGGTGTAAACATGAGTGAGTAAGTGCAAGAGAGAGTAACACAAAGGATTCATGTGAGAGGTTTTCTGTGTATGAGAGTTTTATGCCCGCAAGAGTTTTTTGTGTGATGTGTGTGAGAGGGTTTTTGGTGAGTGTGAATTATTTTGGAGTGGGTAAAAGAGTTTTTTTGGCATGTGTGTTCAATAAGAGAGAGATACTGTTTTTTTTGTTGTTGTTGGAAAGTTGACTGAGTTTTTTTCTCTGTAGCGTGAGTGAGTGAGAGAGCGAGAGAGATAGAGTGAGAGACAGAGAGAGAGAGACAGAAAGAGAGAGAGAGAGAGAGATTGTTTTTTGGTTTGGTTAGTGTAAGAAGCATTTTGGTGCAAGTGAGATAGATGTTTTTTCGGCCTAAATGTGAGTAAGTGAGAGAGAGAAAGAGAGTATTTTAAGTTTTCTGTGCATGAGAGTCTTTTGTTTGTGATAGAGTTTTTTTGGATGAGTGTGAGAAGGTTTTTGGTGAGTGTGAATTATTTTGGAGTGTGTAAAAGAGTTTTTTGGTGTGTGTGTGTGTGTGTGTGCGCGCAATGAGAGAGATACAGTTTTTTGGGGGGGGGGGGTTGACAGAGGTTTTTTTCTGTTGTGTGTGTGGGGGGGAGAGAGTGAGAGAGATAGAGATAGATAGAGATGGATAGAGATAAATAGAGCAAGAGAGAGAGAGACAGAGCGGGAGAGAGAGAGAGAGAGAGTGTGAGTGTGTGGGAGAGAGAGAGTGTGTGGGAGACAGACAGACAGAGAGAGACAGAGAGAGACAGACAGAGACACAGAGAGAGAGAGAGAAAGAAACAGAGAGTGAGAGAAAGAGAGAGGATTTTTGGTGAGAGGTTTTCAGCGTGTGTAAGTGTGAGAGGGTTTGTTAGTGAATTTTTTAATGTGAGTACGAGGTTTCAAAGCGGGTGTGAGTTTTGTATGTGATGTGTGCATTTGAGAGTGTTTTGGTGAGAAAACCTCTCTGGTTGTGATTTCTGCACACAGGAATTGAATGAGTGTTACACTCATCATCACATTCTTCCACATTGGTCCTGAGAGAGAGATGGTACATATCTGAATTGTACATTTTCCACAGAGACCCGATGGGAAAAGACACAGAAGAAAGAAATATAACATTTCTTCGGGGGTTACATGAGAGAAATCCATGTTGCAGTTCATAATGGTGATGCACACACACAAACAAAAATTCTCTGACGGCGAAATACACGCGGTACCGGAGATAACACACGGCACCGAAAATAGCACTCATGGGTACAGGAGATAGCACAGTAAGCATTCAAATGAATTCAGACAAACCTCATGAGTGTGGAAACATGAGTCTGATGTAAAATTGCATAATGTGCCGTGCGGTTCACTGGAAGGCATAAGTACTGTACACACAAACACACACATATACACACTGCTATAAATCTCCTATAATCAGCTTATTAAGCTTAAATCAAGGTTGTGTACTACGAGACAAGTTTCATTACAGTGAAACTCACTATATCGCTTCAGAGTTCCCGTAGTCCTATATTGGACATTTTGAACAAATCTTTTTGGATGAGTTTTTACAGTATACAGGCAAGTTGTAATTTACAGTTACACTGCATCATGTTGTACCACAACATTGATAGCGGAAAAAGATGCGGGCGAATTAAGAGTAAGAAGAGGAGGATACCGTTGTTTGAATAGTTGTCGTTTCCACAATGAACAGAAAGAACAGAAAATATTTTGAGTATATGAGTGTTGTTTCATGCTCTGTTTGTATGTATTGCTACTCCATGTGTGTTAAGTAGCAGTTTTCCGAAGGTTTATGATTACCATCGCATCTATGCTAATTTCCATGCGCCAATTGATGGAACTTCACATTGTGTTAGCCTTAAGCTAGCAGACATTTGTTAACTGAAATAACATGCTTGGCCGAACAATTTAGTGTTTATTTGGTTTTACGTGTCAGTTTCATGCTTCTTCCTGACCATTATAGACCGCTATAAATACAGAGAACCGTGTAGTACTCATTTGTGGAGATAAAGCATAAAACAGTTTTTCATCATTTCAGTTTTTATTTGAGAGTTACTTGGTTGCACTTACATGGCCCATTTCAAGAATACCTCAGTGTTGTTATTTAAATAAACTAGTGGTACGCGTTTTGTGTTATTTCGGCTATTGGGATGTGTTGAAACATTAAGCATTGTGGGTAGTAGGAAGCAGGTGCTTAAATGTTTGTCAATTATTGTGAGCCACAGGCTGAATAATGTGTCTTGTCATGTTTATTAAACTGTTAACTTTCTGTTATGTCCAGGACAAGCACGCCGTCCGTCCACAATGTCTAGAACTGTTAGCCCACAAGCTAGCTGGCAGCTAGCATCCCTTGTAGCGGCATTGTAAAGCCCTATGACCACTTGATAGGATATATTGCAGCCACCGAAGGATTTAAGTGGATAAATGTTTGCGGCTCAAACAGTTGTGTGTAGGCTTAGGAAAGATGTTAGATATACGAATGTATTTGATTGACAGTGGAGCTGGACGGGGATTCAGCACATTTAGCGAACACGCCAACAGCGTCTTAGTGCTGAGAAACGCTTGATTTTTCACAACTTTGAAGCCTCATTTTTTATACCCGGCAATTTTTTTTCCCATTCAAATTTGACAGCCTTGTTAACACTCTTCTCTGCGGTGTGTCAAATTTATAAGACATTTTTATTTTCACTTTATAGTGATTTTAAAGGCAGTGGACTGAGCCTGGCACTTTTTCAGCGTCTACTTCTTAGAAATAACTTCTTATAGGATCTTCTCATAACGTTGTCTTCCAAAGAGCTCAATAGAGTATAATTGTGTAGATCTCCAAGACTAAAATAACTGCAGTGTGACATTTGCCTTTTAGTATCTCGAAAAGACTGAGGCAGGTAAAGATGAAACAATGCAGATAATAAAACATAACACAGAAGATCAGAAGAAATGAAGTTGACTTGAGTCTAAACAAAGTCAGAGAAGAAACAACGTGTTTACTCTCATTAAAACACTGGAACAAACCAAATGTACCTTTCACCTCACTGATTGTGAAAGATGCGTTGTAGGTAGGGAGTGTGTGGAGTGATACACAGAGGGAGCAGGGCAAGGTGACAAACAACACAGAAATAGACTAAAATAACTTTTGATAGAGCGAAGACCTTGAAAGTGGGGAAAAAAAGAAAATGTAGTGCCATATTGTAGCAATTTCTGGCTGGCGGAGGATGACAAGACAACAGACCAGTATCATTTGTTATCCTGTGGAGGGGGAGGGCTGTTTCAAGAGAAGTCAACAAATTCTGAAGAAAAGTGAGAAAAAAAACAACAACTATGGACCAAACTATGTTATTGAATGGGTTTGTCAGTTCTGATAGCAGGCCACTTCTTGGTTTCATAGGAAGACAAAAGACTCGCCATACATCCACCAATGCAGGTTTCGTCAACTAGCTTTTACATTATGAGTGGCTGACTTCTGGCCACACATTTTGCAGTGAAGAATTGTTCACAATTTGGCAAAATGTTGCTGAATGTGACATGAACTGAGGCGGCTGCCAAATGTTTGCTTGCAAATGAAAGCAAAAAAAAAAAAAAGGCAGAGCGACGGCTTATATCTCGAAAAACTCCTAAATTGACCAAGTCTGATAAGAAGGCTTTAAAACTAAGATTTTCTGCTTCAAAGTTCCGCCAGAACCATGTTTGGGCCGTCCATTTTTTATACACAATTATTTTTGCAGACACAGCTGTGATGTGATCTTAATTACTTCCTTAAGCCCACCATCTAGTGGCCGAATGGCGGATGTTATTTTTGTCTGCGCTCACTGACTTCGTGGGTTTTTATTAAAGACAATACTGCAAATTGAGCTTCCCCAAAACACAGCAAAGGAAGTTCTGAACGTCAGAAAAGCACTTGGGCTGTGCTGTAATTATTATTCCAAAATATAACCTGCCACTCAGTTTTAGGTGCTCATCACATAACCAGTAGAGGGCAGTCATCTACTAGTAAACATGCCCAGAAGAAGATAGGAACAGGAAGTTTTTTTTACCTCATGCTAGCTCAACAGCTAGCTCTACCCTTGTTTGCTCATTAAATAAAGTGTTAAAGCATCGTCTGTAAATTAATTTGAAAACACTATTACATGTGTAATGTAGATATAATGACGTATGTATGAACTAAATGGTATTTAGTGTTTGTTTAGTGGTGATCGCTAGCGCGCTAATGCTAATCGCGATTGCTAACTGTTTAGCATAGGCTAATTTTGTTGGTGTTTAACAATGCATATGTATAGAAAATAATATATTATGAGTGCTTATATCTACTCAATTCAATGTATGTCTAACCTACGTGGATTAATAAAAACAAAACAAAAAAACAATAGTCGATTCCTCAGGATAGGATCACGGATTATTAAAAAAAGATTCAATAGTGACAGCCATACTCTTTAGTTAAGTTACCACTGTGTGGTTCTGGTTGAATGAGAATATTAGGATTCGATGGATGGGACTTACAATTTACTGTACACTAGAACCAAAAACACGCAACGTCCAAAAACAATCCAAATCCAAACGAATGGTGAAAAATAAGAGTGGAAACGTATGCAGTGGTGCTAGCAAAGTTATTCTCCGTGACTAAACTGTGTTTTCAATGCGGCTACGCTGGGAACTTAGTGAAGAAAGTAGCGCCGTTTTCTCCCTTCTCGACTCCTTCATTGAGCAGAAGATAGCGTGAAGAAATGTGGACAGGTGAGGGCCTGCGGTAATGAGAATAGACAACCTTTCCCTTTACGACGCACACAAAAAAATGGATAGCTTTTCACTCGCTGTGCAAAATCACCCTGAAACCATCCATCCTCTCATACACACACACACACATACACACACACACGCGCACACGCACACACACTCCAAGTCCTTACCTGCTCCAGCTTCCAGTGGAATTCAGCAGGTCTGAAAGTATCCAGCTGGCTGAAATCTCTTCGAAGCAGGAAGACCAGCCGGCAGTTGTGAATGTAAAGAGAATAATGGTGGCGGTTCATTTCTGCAAAATCAACAACAAATATGTTGGTACACTGAGACAGCAATGATATGACTTCTTTTTAAAAAAAAAAAAAAATTATCCAATGTTTCAGATATTTCCAGCTGCATGAAATAAAGGTTTGGTAAACTCCCCTTTGAAAACACTGAAGTCATTTCCACTTCCAATGCTGTTCAAATATGAATACAGCCGTATGCAGGAAAAACAATATCGATCATATCAGGTGTCACATATTGAGACTTTAACGTTTCTGTACAATTTAGCAAAGGTGATTCATTGTTGTATATATAAACACACAAAATATACACAGTGACCACATTCAAATCAGTGTTAAGATGCTATCTATTTAAAATTAAATAAAAACATCTATTGCGGTCTGGAATGTAATAAATGGGGCTTCACTGTATTTTATGCTGTTGCTCAAATAGAAGTTATACGAAATTGTGACCTCACCGGTTTTATCAGAGTTGCACAGTAAAGTTTCCTTCTCAGCTCTGAGTCCCGGACTGGGGCCGTGTTTCATCCATGTCGCGATGGTGAACTGGTCCGTCAGGTTTTGGGGCACCACATGATCGGGAACATTGGCCGCCTGCTGTCCGTCAAATCTGTAGATGAGGTCGCTGTCGCGGCCGCTGTCGGTCACGAGAGACGCCGTCCAGTTGGTGGATGGGCTTGGCGCCGGAAGAAGATCTGTACTGCCTGATGCTGCACCTGTACCATGTAACCATGATTTAAGATCATCAGGAAAACTACATGCAGAACAGAAACACTCCAATCCCAGTGTGTAAATAATACAAATAGCTTTCTGGCTTGGCATATATAACAAGGAAATTCCGACTATAAATGGAATCCAATAATGAACATGTCACAGTTTGGAATGGCCTAAGAGACTTAATTAAGAATATTAAATGGAATTCCAAGCAGGCTCCACAACTACAATAAGCACACTGGATTTGTTTTTTCTAAAATGGAGCCAGACATCAAATGTAATTCCTTATGTTTAATTAAAATTTCATTGTCTCTCATCATGACGACCCTCCGCTGCTAAACGTCAGCGAGAAGTTTCAAGCAGGCATTCTAAATCCCTCCCACTTCCTTTGATTCTATTATTCTAATAGTCACTTCCGCAGCGACCCAATTCCTTTTTTTCACCACTTGGTTGTCTTTACTCACCGCACAGTTTTTGCAAAGACTTCTCAGAGTACGTTTCCCGGTCGCAGCCCTTCCCGATGTGACTTGTCTGCAGCTCCACCATCACCTTAATGCCAGATAAGGGTTCTTCGCATGTTTCCAAGTGCAACTTTGGAAAGAGAGGCTTGCTGCCAGTGCCGGGCTCGTAGTCCACCCGCTTGTTCCAGCCTGAAAGGATCACAAACATTATTCAAAATAAGTTGAATATTTTTTGCATGTTTCTTTCTCCAGGAATCTGCTCTAAAAGTCTTAAGAATTGTGGACAATGGCAATTTACAGTGTTGACTTGAGATACGAGTTTAATTTCTTAATCATGCTCAAAACACTCGTATGTCAAATCGTCTTTTGACAACTACTGTGACTCAGGAGACTGCAGTGACAGTCTTTTTTCACAGAATAAGAACATGTGCCTGTGAGTATTGTTATCATGTGTTCCTCTACCATTTGTCTAAATATTCCTTGCTTGAAGGTTTATACCAGTGCTTCTTAATTTGTTTTTGTTAAGCCCCCCCACCACACCCTTTCCTCCAGGAAGATGACATCATTTTGAGACCTATCAACTCCCCGCCATAGTATCATTAGTCTATAAAATGGTTAAATACACCTCTGCAGAGAAGCTAATACGCACACTCTCTGACAATGAAAGTGCCACTACCACCTAGTGTAGTGGATGTGCAATTACACTTGATTGAGGTATGGCAAAAAAATAAATAAATAAATAAAATGTTCCCTGAGGTTACACTCCAGAAGGACCGGGTTATACCATACGTACACCGCCGACAACAATGCTATGCGTTAGCCCGTTAATGGCGTTTGCCATTTTGTGTTAGCATTAAGCCAGCAGACTTTAAGGGAAAGTTACAGTATGTGGTGGGTGTTTTTTTCAAATAATTTTTCCTACATATTTTTTTTGCATTGTTCATTCTTGTAGTAATTGTAGTAAGCGAGCTTTTATTTATGTGCTTTGTTTTTAGATTTCTTTAGTTTGTAGATGCTTTTAAATGTTGTACTTTGAATTATGTAAACCCCATTGAGTTCCTTTGTGTATAAAAAGGGTTATATCAATAAAGCTGTCTAGTTTGACAGCAAACTGGCATTTAACAGCTTCAAGCCTCGTTTTTGAAAAATTGCTCTTTCTGCCAACCTGCTACTTGTGAAGTGAGTTGCGTTCACTGCCAAAATACAGCGTGGTCATATCTCAAATTATTGTCAAAGCAAAAAAATAATAAAAATCACAAAGTGCCAGCTTATTTTCTCCTTCTCAATGTTGGCATCTTTTAGCTCTTAGTTCAACATGAAAATGACATTTAAATACAGTACATGTAAACATGCAGTTTGCTTTTGGTGCAATGTTTTCAAGACTGCTCCTGTCCTTTTTCACATTGAATGTAGGGTATTAGTCCATAATTGGTGTACGGACATAAATATAAAACAAGAAGTAGTTTTTCACATCTTGTTACATTCAATTAAATCAGTGTAACGTGAGTTGCTTTTAAGCTCTGAGGCACGTCTTAGTTCTCTCTATCTAGCGTTGCGTGAAACCGCATGACAAGAATATTTAGAGAACTCCCCGTATTAGTCTTTTTTTTCTCTACTTGCTGTGTGTGAGTATTCACACATGACCTAATGTACAAACCACGGCCATAATGTCTTACGTCCAAAAACTGACCTTTTCTGCTGATAACAGAGCAAAGTACACATTTCACTAAACTGCGCACTAAAAGGTCGGCGATGCTTTAAGACGGCAGGAAGAACCAGCAGCTCTCGGTCTCATTCTAACTTTGTTTCTCACTTCCCTCCCTTGAGTTCTCTTTCTTGATCTCCTCCTCACTTCCTCTTTCATTCCTGGGTGAGTTGGACTTGTGAGATGCTGTCAGTGCTGACAGGTGAGGCAGCAGGGGAGAGTCTGGCTCAGATATCAGGCTCCCACGTTGAAGGGAACACTCCCAGTCAACTTTCTCTCTAGAGCTTTTGTTTCATTATTTTATTTTTATTTTTTTTTTTACTTCAGGGTCTGATTTCCATGAGAGACGTTCGTTCTAAAATGAAACTGAATTCCCTCGAGGAAAAGGATGTGCTGGAAAAGTGCAGGCTTCAATATCACACATTTCACAAGACTCAGCGGGTTGAAAATATTTCAACAAATAACAGTCATTAATTATACATAATTTGTATTTCAAGATACAGTTTGTTGCTGTTGGCCCAGTATCTTTAAAAAACAAAACTTTTTAGGAGAAAAAAACAAAATCATATTGCTTGAGTTATCAATCACTGCATCGGTTAAGTTGGTAATCCTATATATACCTTATATTGCTATCATATTTCGTATTCAACTGCTAATTTCTTATTAAATAAATAAACATTGTCATTGTAAAAAAAAAAAAAAAGACGTTGCGAGCGTGTCCACATCAAAGTCTTAATACTGTACTTCATAAAAACTGTCTACATCATCTTCCCAAACCCTTTCTCAAAATTCTTCCTGCCCCGACTGATGCAATAAATAAAACGATGAGCCGACTTAAATAAAGAACTTAAACAGCTGGAAATTAATTTGCATGCACTTATCTTCATGGCTGACTAGTTCCTTCAGCTCCGAAGCAATAGAGCGATCCATATTGAACAAAACGGCTTACTCAAATGTATTTTATGTGACTTAAAAAAAAAAAAATGCAGACTTTCAAACTTGAGGCCATATCATGCTGCACGGCTCCCGCAGAGTGAGGGAAGAGTTTTATAACAATCCTCAGACTGTTGTGCAGCAAAGACAGTTGATTTCTTTCTTTATTTATTAAAAAATAAATTAAATGAAAGAAAGAAATACAATTTATAACATCTGCCCCTAATTAACACAAAATGATTTGTACTTAATATTAAATAAAATAAAAAATTATAAATAAAAGTCCCCACTTTCTCTTTTTTGAAAAACTGTTTTGCAAGTTATGTGGTAAAATTTGGTGATGGGCTTCATACATAATTTTGAGGCGGTTATATTCCACCAATTCATCCAATTTAAAGGATCTTAATTCTATAAATATTGAGTTTGTATGATCCCTGTATTCGTTTCCATTACCTCATTCACTCCCAGCCGTTTTCACTGAAGCAACCCCCTTCGCTCCCGGCTGTTTTACTGGGTTTTGACTGATTTTGCAAGGCCCACAGAATATTGTGTTCTATTGCTATAAAAAAATGGAACACACCAAAAGAAAGATGAGCGTCTCTTCTTTCATCAGGAAATAAAGTATATTTCTATCTGTTTCCGTTTTGCAGCAATTAGCATTATAATATAGCTAAGTTTCATCATTATTCACATTCCTGGTAAAAATGCTGACAAAAAGAGCTTGTTGCAACATGACCCTGACTGATCTCTTATACTCTGCTGCCGCATGCTGGCCGTTTTTTTGTAATAACTACCATAGCTTTAAGCGACCTCTTCATGTCAAAGACTTCATCAAAGAGAGAACGCACCGTGTAATCCATGGCAATGCGACCTCTGAGTTACGTAACGTTACGTGTGGAGTCTCACAAGGTTCGGAACTTGGCCCTCTCTTGTTTAACATTTATATGCTTCCGCTTGGTGATATTATACGTAAATATAACAAACTTTCACTGTTATGCTGACGATACGCAATTATATTTGCCTCTACAAATGACAAATCCGCACAACTGTAGTATTCTGGAGGCGTGCCTCGCCGACATTAAACAATGGATGTCGTTACATTTTTTTGTTCCTTAACCCAGATAAAAGATGTTGATTGTCGGTCCCGCTCGTTATCGGCATCTGTTTACGAATACCTCTTTAAACCTTGATAAATGTATTATTAGCCAAAGTGACTCGGCGTTATATTCAACCCAACTCTCTCTTTTCAAATGCACATTTAAAATATTACTAGAACAGTTTTTTTCACCTGCGTAAGATTGCTAAAATTCGTCCTGTTTTGTCTGATGGTGATGCAGGAATGATAATTCATGCGTTGGTTACGTCTCGCCTCGACTACTGTAACGTACTACTCTCTGATCTTCCCATGACCAGTCTTAAAAGTCTGCAGTTAGTACAAAATGCTGCAGCTAAACTTTTGACGCGGACGAGAAAGTTCGATTATATTACCCCGATACTAGCCAACTTGCATTGGCTTCCGGTTTACTTGAGATGCGATTTTAAGGTTCTGTTACTTACATATAAAATATTACACGACTTAGCGCCTTCCTATACCGTATGTTCCGATACGAAACCTTTGTTCGCATCACGCTGGTCTTTTGGTGATTCCAAGAGCCAAAAAGAGATCCGCGGGTTCTAGAGCGTTTTCGATTCGGGCTCCAGTGCTTTGGAATGCCCTACCCTCGGAGGTCAGAGACGCTACCTCTGTAGAAACGTTTAAATCGCATCTTCAGACTCAGTTCTATACTCTTGCATTTGGCTGAATGATTTGTAGCTGGTGACTGCCGCTGCTTTCTTTCCCTCACTTCTCCCCGGCTTGGAGAGGGAGTTAGGTGTTAATGAGCGATTTGGATGCTGCATTACGAGAACCGGACCATCACCTTGAAGTTGCCACCATGGAGATAGCTGCTCCGACCAACCCGGCTGGACTTGGATGAAGACCCACTTCCCTGACGTCTTCTTGCTGTGCTTCAATTTTTTCAATGGACTTTCGCACTATTCTAGTTAACTCTTTGACTGCCAGACGTTTTCAGAAAAGGGATGCCGTGGGTGCCAGCCAATTTAAGCATTTTGACTGATCTTTCAAGGTCCACAGAAAATGTTGTGTTTGGACAATGAGAACACACATACTACCAAATGAAAGATTGGACTCTCATCTTTCATCAGAAAAAAATAGTTTGTTTCTACCTTATTCCGTTTTTCAGTAATCAACAATAGAAAATGGTTAGTTTCACCTCTGTTTTGAAACAAACGTCTTTTAACGTCTTTGGCACTCCTCCCTAGGATTTTACTAAACGTTATTTAACGTTTTTGGCAGTCAAAGAGTTAATAATGTTTAGTACCGGCTTAGTGAGGTAGTGGTAGAGTGTCCGCCCTGAGACTGGGAGGTCGTGGGTTCAATCCCTGGCAGGGTCATACCAAAGACTGTAAAAATGGGACCCATTTGTCTCCCTGCTTGACACTCAGCATTAAGGGTTGCAATTGGGGGGGGTTAGATCATCAAATGACTCCCAAGCGCAGCTGCTGCTCACCGCTCCTTCAGGGGATGGGTCAAATGAATTTCGCCCTCTTGTGGTTCGATGAGGGGATGTCGTTGATATTTGTCAACTGCGGGCATGTGAAACCCTTTGGGACTCTTGTGTGATTAAGGGCTATATACTGTAAATAAACTTGATTTGACATGACCAATAGTGTCAATTTGTGACAAAAATATGACATTGACCGTAATCGGACTTGTGAGGTTTCTGCCCAACGGTGCCGATCAAACAGTAAACAAAGCAAAGAGTGCTGGGCTATTTCTGACCTTGCCACCCAGCTTTGCAGACCGGCTTGACATCAATATGCACAGCCACTTCCTCCTTTGCGCTTTTCTGACCACAGTCAAAAGCTGTCACCATAATCTTGTAGCTCTGCTGCTTGTCATAGATCAGCCGCTCCGTGTTTCTGATATTACCTAAAGGGGACCAAAACAGAGTTCAAATTATTAGAAACAGTTCTCCTTATTTAGAAATTACAGTGGTCGGGCCGCCAAGGCCTTCTCTTCTCTATTTGGGGTTGTTGTTTCTAATATTGAAGTATCATGGTAAAATTGCAGCTCTACTTGTAAAATTACCTTCTTTAAAAAATGTTTAAAAAAAAAATGCATTTTGATAAATTAACTCTTTGACTGCCAAAAACGTTAAACAACGTTTAGTAAAATCCTATGGAGGAGTGCCAAAGACGTTAAAAGACGTTTTTTTTTTTCAAAACAGAGGTGAAACTAACCATTTTCTATTGTTGATTACTGAAAAATGAAATAAGGTAGAAACAAACTTTTTTTTCTGATGAAAGATGAGAGTCCAATCTTTCATTTGGTAGTATGTGTGTTTCCATAGTCCAAACACATAATTTTCTGTGGACCTTGAAAGATCAGTCAAAAATGCTTAAATCGGCTGGCACTCACGGCATCCCTTTTCTGAAAACGTCTGGCAGTCAAAGAGTTAAAACTGTATCCCCCGCCCCATTGAACACAATATATTTTATTTTTAAACAAAATGTGTTTCATGTTAAGTTTAAATAAATATGTTGATATTTTTCTTCTGCTTTAATTCTGTTTAGCATCACTGGTGAGCTATTTTTAGAACATACCCGTGGGGTACTCATGTCCTTGGGGCTAAACAGTACCCGCTGGCCCTTTTTTTTTTTTTTTTTTGATAATGCACATTAATCAGAGCAAAAAATTTATTTGTGTGTTACAGTAGCTCGTCTCGGTCCCTTCATCTTCTTCCTACTTTACACCTCGAGAAAGAATGGGAAAAAAATAATTTGAGAAAACAAATAACTTCAACCGTTTGATCGTTTACTCAACTTTGCAAGCAGCCAGTGATACCGCTTAGACGTCCTCAAAAAAGAAAACAGCTCAGTAGCTACCCAGTATTAGCGGTTATTGAAAAACTTTTTTAAAACCACAATAAACCATCAAACCAATAATTGACCCATGCCTAATTTTAATTACATATTCGTTTAACCAATCTGATTTCAAATTCCTCCTCATGAGGCCGGTTCTAAATAACGTCAGCATTTTTGGCTCTCTGATTGGTTGGTCAGAACAAAACTTGCTATGACCAACAATAATGAGGAAAAATACATTTGTAGTGGTCGGCATACATTAACACAACACAAGTCCTTATGAACTGGGCTACAAAAGCGAAAACCCAATCAAACCCATGCCTGAAGAAACTGCCAAGTCGTGTTGGGAAAATGAAGCTTCATGAAGCACTTGCAATATTTTTGTTACTCCTCTAGATGGTGCTCTTGGATTAAAGATAAAGGCTAGTGCAAAGGAAATGTATTAATGTCTTTAAACCAAAGAGTGCCATGAAGAGGACGGAAAAAATATCACAGGTGCTTCACGAAGCTTCATTTCTCCATTACTTCTACTAAGAGTATAGATTCGGTGGAAAATAATTTGAAATTTTTCACATAATCATATACAATTTGGCTTCAAGGCTACCATGATTACTTAAAAAAGAATTTCTGATTTACTGATACAATTTGCTGTCAACTTGCATCACTTTATCCATAAAACCTTGGCTGCTTTAGTATTTTTTAATAATAAAAGGGTGATATTATGCAAATTGACTTATTAATTGCTTCTATCAAACAGTTGGGTTTCTGTTTCAGCAACCAATTAAAGCTTTATTTTCCACCTAGTTATGAAAATGAGTCCGTGAGAGAACAGTTTGGCACTAAGACCCCCCACTGTTACGCATGAGGTTGTGGTGTATGTGGTGAAATTAGCCAGTGGCGGCTTCACGCACACAATATTCATTTGCAGTCTGGACACGAGAAGGGGCACATTTTCTACTCTGGAGGGAGTCTCGGAGTCTGGAGAAATCTCCTGTAAGTTGTCGCTCATGGAGTCTCAAAAAGAAAGTGTGACTACAGGGGTTGGACATGTCGCAACGGTGCCCCAGCTCCGCCCCCCCGTCGTCATGGTAACAAAAGCCGGACTCTTCTTTTGCATTAGACTGAACCCATAACAATGTGGTATGAACCAGAGAGTGACAAATGGATTTTAAATGTTATAATTATGAATATTTATTAACACACCTGGGAACTGTTTGAAAAAAGAAAAAGAAAAAGTCTCCTTGAAACTTTGAAAACCTTGAAAATCCAGATGCTTTATTTCACCGTAAATGTCCCACTTGACTATCCGAGTTAGCATTCTTCAATAGCCAGCAGCACAAATGTGTTTTTTTCAAGTGAACGAGTGCTCAACAGACAATCTAAAGCTCAATTTTAAAATCTGAACTCCTGTCCCGATTGGCAGCTAATTTACGATCACACTATAAACACAAGGCGAGATTTCAATCTTTTTATTTACAGCTGACAGCGCGGTATTCTCCCCATTTGCTCACAATTAACCAAACGTCAAATGTACAGTTACAATTTTAAGTAGTAGGTCCACTCATAAGTTGATTTCTCACTTAGATTCATCAACCCATTCATCTTCTACCGCTTATCCGGGGTCGGGTCGCGGGGGCAGCAGCTTTAGCAAGGAAGCCCAGACTTCCCTCTCCCCAGCCACTTCAACCAGCTCCTCCAGCGGGATCCCAAGGCGTTCCCAGGCCAGCCGAGAGACGTAGTCTCTCCAGCGTGTCCTGGGTCGTCCCTGGGACCTCCCGCCGGTGGGACAAGCCCGGAACACCTCCCCAGGGAGGCATCCAGGAGGCATCCGAACCAGATGCCCGAGCCACCTCAACTGGTTCCTCTCAACGCGGAGGAGCAGCGGCTCGACCCTGAGTCCCTCCCAGATGACCGAGCTTCTCACCCTACCTCTAAGGGAGAGCCCGGCTACCCTGCGGAGGAAACTCATTTCGGTCCGGTTCATTCCGTTGGTGCCTGTCGTGGCGGCAATCCTCAAACCCGGCTGGTGGACACTTAGATTCACTCAACAAAAATATAGCGAGAGAGACTCGCATTAATAAAACACACACACATTAGGCCCTCCAGCTTCCCCTTTACTTTGAATCTTGCTGAATTCATTTGGTGTGGATGTGGACGTTCACGGAGGCGAAAGCAAATAGCCCAAAGCCGAAACGTTAGACATGAGCGGAATAGAAAATAATCCAAAATCAATGCGGAATTTGTCCTGCAGCCGTCTAGGAAGTGTGAGGAGACGCGAGCCAAATAGATCTTGGTTCTATAGTTTATTCTCGTTTATTTCTTCCCACTATAAACTAGATGAATTAGTAGTACTCAGAGTTGTGGTAGTGCATTAATAATAAATAATAACAGCATTTTATTTAAAGGTGCGTTTCAAAGAGCAAGTCCCAAGTGGAGCCTTGTTCTTCACATTGATGATTCTTATCTTAAAGAATCTTGTAGGGTAGAGGCGGGTTCAAGAGGAATGGGTGTGTGTGTGTGTGTGGGGGGGGGGGGGGTTGTCAGGGGGTTATCTGTAAAATAATGATCCCTTATGTCTCATTGCAGGATTTTAGGCCGGTCTTTCTTGTTTTTGTTTGTTTTTCACACTTTGAGCACAATTGCCACCGTTAACGTTTTTAATTTCCTTGACTTTGCAGGTGGAGTTTGCATGTTCTCCCCGTGCTTGCGTGGGTTTTCTCCGGGTACTCCGGTTTCCTCCCACATTCCAAAGACATGCATGGCAGGTTAATTGAAAACTCCAAATTGTCCATAGGTGTGATTGTGAATGTGGATGGTTGTTCGTCTCTGTGTGCCCTGCGATTGGCTGGCAACCAGTTCAGGGTGTACCCCGCCTACTGCCTGAAGCCAGCTGGGATAGGCTCCAGCAACCCCCGTGACCCTTGTGAGGAAAAGCAGTTAAGAAAATGGATGGGTGGATGGATGGGCTTTGCAGGTTTCATGAATAAAATTATCAAGGCTGCTGTTTCAGTGATACATTTGTACATTTTCTTTTTTTTCTTAACCTTTTAGGAGTGTAACAAAAATCGATTTTAATCAGATTTTTTTTTTAAATTTAAAATACGTGAGCATTCCACTAAAAAAAAGTAGCAAAAATATGTATGTAATCATCTTTTATTGCTTTGAAGGGAATGCCACATTTAGAGTAACCAACTGACAAGTTGATTCATACTGTAAAATAACAAGAAACTCAATGCATGAGACGCTCAGGAAGTCCTCCGTATCATCTCGAATGGAATCGTAATCACACTGAATCGAACCAGATTGAATCATTTCACTTTACAATAGCCCGTCCATGAATCGTATTGCAACCCATGCATCGGGATAAATATGAAGTTATGTTTTATTGGACAGTTGCACTCCTCTAAAATCAATAAGAAAAGTATGGATTTTTTAATTCCTTCGGGCATTTATAACCAAAATTAAGAGTTGTTAAATATCAAGATGCCACTTAATGGTAAGAAATGAACACATTTTTTGGACAATAATATGTTCTATGCAGCCCCACATTCTGATTAAAATTACATTTGTGGAATATGAGTTATGAAGCAAAATCCAGCCCTTTTTATCCATCTCAGGGGGCGGCCATTTTGCCACTTGCTGTCGACTGAAGACGACATATCAATGTTGCTCAGGGCTCAGGCAACCACCTATCACAATTCACCTGTTTTTTAAGCTGAGCTGTGATTGGTTGTTACCTGAGACCTAAGCTACTGTGATGTTATCTTCAGTCGACATCAAGTGGCAAAATGGCCGCAGCCCGAGATGAATAAAAGCGGCTGGATTTTGCTGCTTAACTCATATTCCACTAATGTAATATTAACAAGAATACAATATTTAGACTAGTGGGGCTGCATAGAATATATTATTGTCCCAAAAATGTTTAATTTTTTTTTTTACCAGAAAATATCCTAAACGTCTTTCTCAATGGAGTCCTCGTCAAGATGCAGCAACAAATACAAAATCCAGTTGCCATTGGACAATTTAGAGTCTTTCATGCACGCACACAAAAAAAGCCAACTACTAACACACACGATGCCCAAATGTATTTGAATTACACTTGCGAACAATTAAAAAAAAATCAGATTTTTATGCTAATTAAAACTAAAATTAGTAGGCTGATTCCAAAATCGTAGTCATTTTTCTTTCTAGTGATTTCGTTTTTCATTCACAAAACTTGTAGGTCGCATGCGTTTATACGCTTACACACGTGCGTCATATTTCTTAAGAAAACGGGGATCATTTAACTCAAAAAGTTGACGTGAAAGGGAAAAACCTAGATTGGTTTCGATTCTGCAACCAAAAATTTGTTTAACGGCTGTCAGATCTAAGTCAACAAAATTGGCGCTCCCCAGTGTTATACTGACGTTTGCGTCAAACCTAAAAATCGCATTAAAGGAACTGAAAGCCATTTAAACAAGATTCCTATTTAGGGCCGCACGGATTGAATGCATAAGAACCCCCAAATATAGTCTGAATGGAACGACAAGCACATCTGTCATCTGCGAAATGCACAAAGTATGTATTGGCTCGAGGAACTGATGTGTCAATGCTCAAAGAGCCTTTTATGGTCAAGTGCTGATAATAGCGCCTGTACAATACACTTGACCGCAATATTGACTTTTAGTATTGTAAGATGGGAAAAACTTTTTTTTTTTTTTTTTTTTTTTTACTGGGAGATCTCAGTATTGATCATTTGAAATGTCATCATCATTGTTCTCCCTTTTTTTTTTTTTTTTTTTTGTATGTGTGTTTGTGCGTGTGTGCGTGCGTGCGTGTGTGTGTGTGTGTGTGTGCGTGCGTGCGTGCGTGCATGAGAAAAATAAAAATAAAAATAAATAAGAATTCCCATACCGTTCACCTAAACCGAACACTTCAAAATCCAGCCAGAGTCGTGGGGCCGCCAGGAGACCCGAAGGGGGACCAAAGAAAAGAAAGAAAAGCGAAGCCCAGCACCGACCAGACACCAGATGGGAAAAACTAATCGGTCAAAGTTTTCCCTCCCTGACATACATTTATACAGCTTTTATAGTCTGCACTTAGAGTACATAATTCTCAGCAGTTATCGCAAAAATATGCATTCTGTTGTCCAATCCAGACAAATGGAAACACACACTCACCATTGCGGTCTATGGCAAACGGTGTGCCTGCAGTGACAATTTCGTAATTGCAGATCTGACTGTATTGTGGAGAACAGTCCTGGTCCCAAGCCTCCACCTGTGAAAGCACAAAATACGCTTACGTATACTTTTAATAGCTGCTGGCTACTGACACAGAAGATGAGGCATTAGATTGAAAGGCGATGTTTTTTTTGTATACATGATAACTAGAAAATCAGATTGGGTCAACATTTTTTTTTTTTTTTTTTTTACGTTTCTTGGACTAGTTGGAAAAGCCATAGACATGAATATGTTACGAGCACAAGCTTCATATACAGTGCAACCCAAAATACCTGCAAAATGCTGTCATAGATCTTGCCTTCAGTGACGGAAGCCTTGTATAGCGGCTCCCGGAACACGGGGCAAAACTCATTGACGTCATCCACCTGAATGTGAACCACAGCCCTGGGTGAAGCCATGGAAAAGAGGAGCGAGAGGAACCACGGGGGCACGCACACCGACGTGTAGTTTGGAGGTGATTGATGGAGAGAAGGGATAGCAGAGACAGGAAGCAAAGAGATGGATGAAGGGAGAGGCAGAAAAGGAATCCATTAGCGATGATCAAACTTAATTAAAACCTTTTTCATGGTCTATCTTAAGAACAGCAAATGGAGATATGGGGCAATTATAGGAAAATACAGTGAAATCCTAAAAACAGAAATCGGCCCTTTCCTCTTCCTGTATAGACAAACCTGTAAAAAACTACCCTGTGATATAATTTGTGCGCCAGAATGTAAAAACGAAGCAATAATTCACACAAGTTTTCTTTTTCCGTGACCTTGCCTGCAACTTGTGTTTGAGGACGCACATCTGGCAAATTAATGACATTAGCTTAATGAGGCCTATTTAGAATGTCATGCAGTGATAAGGACACACACACACACACACACACACACACACACACATACGCACGCGCTGCACCATTCATCTTCCACCAGAGAAATTCATCCCAGAGCTCCCCGAGCTCATAAATTTCCCTCTACCTCTCCGTCTCCTCTTCATACCTTCGGCGCCAAGCCGGCAGCATCCAAATGTTCACAGCTTGCCGTGTATGAGTGAAGCGGCGGCGCCCGCCTTTGATTTGATGCCGTCAATGCCAGACGCCATGTCTGTCACTGTCAGTCACAAAGGACGAGCGCACGCTCGCCGACGAGCACGCCATCCTGTCAACAGACGTCGTCAGCACGTCTGAAGTGACAGAGCTCAATGAAAAGGAGGACAGATCCGGAAGGGCTGCGCCAACGTTGCCACAACTAAATATTAAGTGCAGCTATTAAGTTAAATGTTCTTATCATATACAGTGAACCCCCGTTTATCGTTGGGCATACGTTCCAGACACATCCACAACAGATGATTAATTGAATCTTATTGATTGGATAACACACACACACACAATAATAATACTGGTGATAATCAACTCAACTTATTAACGCACACAAAATATCTCAACCGACTACTAAAGTCTACAGCCCCAAACCAGAATTCTGTTGCAGTACCAAGACTGAGCTGTGAGAGGCAGCTTGTTGCCACAGGGCATCCAAACTGCCGAAAAATATAAAGAAGAAGAAAGATTTGCAGTAGAAGAAGAAATGGAAGAAGCTAGGCTAACTGTTAGCTTGTCTGGTAATCACATTGCGGTTGCTCACTCTTCTTTTTGCCATATTTGGCGCATTATGGACCAATTCATGAATATTTTTTAACAATAGTTGCCAGGATATGTTCAGGTGGCAGAACGCAAACGACTAGTGCTGACCTTAACTGACAGATGTCCAAATCGTGTTGTTTTGGGGTTTGCGCCACTAATTATAGCACCACAATGTTTACTTTTTATTCTTGATTTCCCTCAAAAAACAATCACCGTGGAGTTATGAACTTAATTGATGCTGTGATTGCGTGCGATTAAATGTTCATAAATCGAGGTAATGTTTGGCATTGAAATGAATGGAAATGCAATTAATCCGTTCCAGTCCCCAAACTAAGTTATACCTACTTTTTTTTCTTTCTTTCTTTTTTTTTTTTACCAGTGAGTGATTAAAAAATGTAATATAAAAATTCTCAACTCAACTATATTTCTAGAGCACTTTAAAACAACCACTGCTGCATATAGAGCAAAAATACAACAAACAAGACAGTTAAAACAATAAATTAAAAAGATAAAAACAGTAAAGACCACAAAACACTAAAACGATACTGAGTCTCATGCTGAGTCAAAAGCTAAAGAATAAAAATTAGTTTTTAAGAGGAGTTTTAAAGATGGAGAGAGAGGGAGCTTGCCTAATAACACCTAGCGGGAGGTAATTCCAAAGTCAATAATAAGCGAAAACACACTATTATGAAGAAATAAAACATTATCATTATTTATTTCTCAATAACTAAGGAGGGGGAAAAAGATGAGTTGGTGAATGTGGAACTTCTGCCTCACGACAACATTGTAGCTATTGTGATGCGATAAGTTAGCATTAACTGCTACAATTCAACAAATTATAAATAAATAACACACATACTGTAGATGGTATTTTCTGACAAAAATAAAAATATTTTCGGACTTCTATTACGCTCTCACATCATTATTTGTGAATGAATGATCGAAAACTTCTGCCTTCTTATGCAACGGATTCTGGCCTTATAGTGCAGAGAGGGATGCTACTATTTTTTTAGTTTACAGCAATGCATTCCGCACGCACGATGCCAATAATGGTTATGCAGCGAGAGAATAAGCACAACATACTGTAGATCCATAGGCTAGTCCATGCCAAGACCGTGTCAGGGGTCATTTTTCTATGAAGATTTTGTGCATAACATGAATTGTTTGTAAAAAGATCATTTTGCAACTTGAGGTTCCACTCCAGCAGAATGACGGTTTATCATTTACCATTGTGAGCCCAAACTGTGTTCGCCAATGTGCATGGGTTCTTTTTTTTTTTTCATTTTATTTTTTTAACAGATTCCTCTGTGTAGCTTGGTAGCTTTGATGCCAACATGTAATTTATGTTCCTGTCTTCCTTCTTTCTTGCTTCCTACCTCAGAAATTCCACGTGACTCATTCCAAGTTGGAGAGCAATTAGTAGTACGAGACAGCTTTAATAGTAGCTGTGACGGTCGCCATTGTTATATCTGAATTTCTATTGTGCGGCAAACAGAATACGTGACAGCAAAACAAAAGGCTCCCACACAAAGCCATCAAACAGAGACAAACACAAATGACGACCGGAACTCGATAATTATACCGTTTTCCCATTCTCTCAATTCATGTCAAGTCAATCTGTTGGAATTGTAACTTACTGCCATTATTTTGTCATGTAGGGTTTTGTGGCTTCAAAGAATAAAAATGATTTTCCAGTTGGCAACACTTATACTTGTCAAGTTATTTGTCTGATGTTGACTCTCAGGGAAAAAAACTGCTGAAATACTTTGATGAAATAAAATGAGGACCTAACTGAACACACACACACTGAACGCTGTTCTACACAAACACTCACACACACACACACACTGCTGCACTCACTTGTGGGATTTCTTCCAGTCGGCCCCGCTGGGTCCGGCTCCGCAGTCATAGGCTTGGATAATGAATGTGTATTCCTTCTGGCTCTCGCAGTCCACAGGGCCACTGGCTCTCAGTACGCCTTCTCCTGAGGTGCGATTCAACACCACCGCCTCGAATGGAATGTCCTGGCCATAAATCTTAAAGGCACAAATTTCCCCTAAAAAGACAAAGAAAGAAATTTATGGAGCACTCCGACCAAGTACGAAGCGGTCTGCGAGCCAAGTGTATATATTTTAGCTGAGGGACCAAGCATGAGTAATTACATGAGAATAGCGATGGCGGCTACTTTTGGTAGCATACACTAAAAATGGCTTATTAGGACAACCTGAGAAATGTGACGTTAAACGTGAGGCTATTTGAACCTTAACCTGTGCCTACGATATCTAATCTGATCAAGTCCAGTGGTGGCATTGAAGAAGAGCTGTCCTCCGTATACTGTAAGCCAGGGGTGCTCAAGTTCACTAACACACCTGATTCATGATCAAGATCGTTATCAGGCAAAATTTACAAATTTACAACTTATCCAATATAAAATTATTCACAGAACATACATTACTCAATATATGATGAAGAAAATGGGACTCTCAGACTCCAACATTTGTCTCCAATGCTTACAAAACACTACAGACACTTATGTTCATGCTTTATGGTTATGTACTCCGGTTATGTATTTCTGGACTAAAGTCTTAGAAAAACTTCCCGCTATTTTGGACTGTAGGATACCTTTATCTCCAAACTTGTGTTTGCTAGGTGACCTAACAACAACTGACTTACCACATAAACAATTTCAATCTACACTTGTAGCCCTTACTATTGCTAAAAAAACAATTCTTGTTAACTGGAAAAATAAACAAACTCTGAATATCGACCAATGGTCTAACCTCCGCATAAATCACATTTTAATGGAAAAAATATCTGCCTCAAATAAAAACCAAATATCAAAATTTATAGAAACATGGTCTACGTATATAGAATTTTTTAACCTAATTCCGGTTACTTAATTCTGTCTGTTAGCGAGAGCCACTACATCGTGATAACTTACATTGATGTTTCTGCATCTGGCAATTTATTATTATATTATATTATTAGTATGGGATTTTTTTTTAATGGACTTTAGGTGAACTGATGAATACACACACGCTCGCACGCACGCACACACACACGCACATACACATACTCACCCACATACAAAAAAAAAGGTATATATATATATATATATATATATATATATATATATATATATATATATATATATATATATATATATATATATATATATGTATTTAAAAAAAAAAAAAGAAAAAAAAAACATTTATTAATTTTTTTTTAATTGATTTGTTGGATTTTTAAAAAAAAAAAAAAAAAAAGGAGAGTAATGATGATGTCAAATCGAATGAACAATACTGCGCTCTCCTGTAAAAAAAAAAAAAAAAAAAAAAGATCGTTATCAGGCTTCTGCAAAGCTTGCTGATTAGCTGATCATTAGATTCAGCTGTGCTGCAGGAGGGAAACATGGAAAACAGGCCGCATAGTGTAACTGTTATAAACTCCCAAGAATGCTCGAATGTCTAAATCAGGCGCCAGTAACCTTTACTATGAAAAGCAAAAATCTATCTGGAGACGCAAAACATTTGAACATTGTGATGAATGTAACAGTGTGTTCGTGCTTGTCTACGTGAGGGCCCAAGAGCTAATTAGAGCTGCACCAGAACAGAAAAATATGCAGCATCCAATATATGTAGACATTCCTTTTTTTCTACCCTTTGTCTCCGTTTTTGGACATATATTTTTTTGTAATTTGTCATACTTGATTTTTCAGACATTTTATACTTTTCTGCCTTTCTGTCAATTTTCTGACATTTTTGGCAATTGTATGGCTATATTAGTTTTTAGACATAGTCTGTTAGCGAGAGCCACTACATCGTGATAACTTACATTGATGTTTCTGCATTTGGCAATTTATTATTATATTATATTATTAGTATGGGATTTTTTTTTAATGGGCTTTAGGTGAACTGATGAATACACACACGCTCGCACGCACACACACATACATACTCACCCACATACAAAAAAAAAATATATATATATATATATATGTATATATGTGTGTATATGTATATATATATATGTATATATATAAAAAAATAAAAAATAAAAAAATAAAAAAATAAAAAAACATTTATTAAATTTTTTTAATTTATTTGTTTTTTTAAAAAAAGGAGAGCAATGATGATGTCAAATCGAATGAACAATACTGAGCTCTCCTGAAAAAAAGGAAAAATAAAAGATAAAAAATAAAAATTTGTTTTTAGACATTTTATGGCAATCTTGTGACATTTTTTCATTCCTTTTATGCAATCAAATTTCTGAATTTTTTGTGTATATATTGTGTATTTTGTGTATAAAATGTAGACAGTTTATGGTAATTTTGGGGATTTCTTCTTTTGTTTTTGAACATTTTATGGTTACTTTTTGAATGTTTCCCCCCACTGCCTTTTTTTAATTTAATTTTCTGACATTTTTGGGCAATTTCATGGACATTTTATGGTAATTTTCTGCTTTTCCTTTTTGGACATTTTATGGTCACTTTTTTTGACATTTTTAGGTTTTTTAAAAAACCTTTTCATCTCCATTCCGTCACTGTTTTACTGACAACTTAAAAATTTGGACTGTTACATTTTTTAAATTATATAATTATTCTTTTTTTATTTAATCATTAATTCATTTAAAGAATATTCAATCTAAAAAATATATGTATTTTTTTGAATTTCTACTTTTTTTTTTTTTTAAAGAGATCCACAGGGAGCCACCATTGCAAAAAGTAAAATAAGAACATAATTACTTCAAATAAGCAAAATTATCTGCCAACAGAACAAGAAAATTTTACTTAAATTTACCTGGCTGTAAAAATAAGAAAATAATACTAAGCCAATATCAATCACAGCAGTCTTGAAAATAGTATTTTTCAACTAAAAACAAGTAATATAGTCTTTTTCAAGCTGTAATATACAGAAATATTTTCTTAAACTCCATGCCTATTCATTTACAGTTGGCCATCTTAGCCTGAGTGTTAAGCAAGAATATAACATGTCCTATTTTTAATTGTCTTTGATATGTCCCAGCAAGGGATTGAACCCAGAACCTCACAATCTGAGGGCAGACACTCAACCACTAGACTACTGCGCATGTAGTGCATATACTGACAAGAGGGAAAATGAGCTTAGTAAATTAAATTTGCAATTTTTTACAAGGAAAAAAATGCTCACAATAAAGAGCTATACTGCAATTTTGGCTGATCGTTTTCAGACTCTTATTTATCTTATTACTAGATTCTGCAAAATGTTAAAATATGAAAATTCAACTTATGAAACCCCAGTTCAGGGCCTTTGATGTTGGTTATCCTAAAATGTGGAAAATGTTTGTTTTAAGCCTCATGGTACTTAAAACTACACTACGTTGGCCTTTAATCCGTGAGAGTTGTTAAAAAAAAAAAATTTAATTACAGTATTTCACAAAAATGAAGAAATGACACTTTGACACAATGAAAACTGTGTACATTTTTGTTCCCTATAGTAACTCAAAATACAGCCATTAAAAGCTAAACCCCTGGCAACAAAAGTGAGTAAACCCCTAAGTGAAAATGTCAAAATTGGGCACAGTTAGTAAGGGTTTGCATCTTTTCACAAATGATTCGATTGGCTACGGTTTGCGATACACGGGGTGTGAAACAATTCAAGAATGGTTCGATTTGAAAGTGAAATGATTCAATTCGATTCGAGTGGGATTACGATTCAATTTGATATAGTCCGGTTCAGTTTGAGCGGGTATGATGTCGTGAATTTTTGTTGTTGTCATTTATACTGTACATTTGAATGAACATGTCAAAAAAATATATCTTTCTGATCAGAGCCGATTCAATACGTATTTAGATACATTTCAAAGTGGAACGATTCGGTTCGATTTTCTGGTTCAAACCGTTTTTTTTTTGTTACACCCCTAATAGTCATTTTCTCTCCTCAGTGTCATGTGACATGTTACTATTATGTGGTCTCATGTGTGAATAGGGAGCAGGTGTGTTAAATTTGGTATTACTATTTGAGATTCCTTCCAATTCTAGACACACAGACATGTTTCTTACCATTAAAATCTCACAATCAAGGCCATTTTATGCATTTCCTCACAGAATTTCTTTTCACCTGATTAGATTTTTTTAAAATTTACCCCCAGGGTTCAAAGATAGCATTCCCGTGAGCTCAAGTTTTGCAGTTTTCATGGCCATTTTTAAGGACGTTTGCTCCTCATTTTCCCGTCTGAGGTGAGTTTGGGAGCATGTTGTAATGTTTACACGCGACACTGTGATCCCTTGCACATAAACATACTTATGGGAAAAGGAAAGAGTGTAAAATTTCCCTTGAAAAACAGTGACAACAACGCAACATAAAGTTTGTGGGTAGCAGTGAAAAGTTACTTCCGTGTCACACTTTGCGGATGGATGCAAATCCATTATCTGCTCCATCCGTTGTAGCAAATATTTCTGGGTTCAATTTTACAGTGGAATGCAATTGAGTTATGCAGAGGAGGAGATATAGAGCACTGAATAAGTGGGGAATGTGTGGTTGTATATGGAAATGTTGGAGATTTCATCTCGCCTCCTACTGAGTCAGCAAACATGTACTTATGCATACACACGCGTACGTTTCATTTCTTGCCACTTAGCTTGGTTTTCAGCAGTCGCCCCCGAGGGAACGCTTCAAATTCACTCAGTGGAAACTTATGGATGAAAGCCAGTCTAATCTTTGGGCCAGTAAAGCATAAGTTAAAGGGTTGCTTTTTAAAGTCAACATAATAATGGAATGGTTTGGCCTGGGGCTAATGACAATAATGTAAAATTAAATGGCCCTCCAAAGAGCTGCGGTGACAAAGAATGTCAAGCTGTCAATAAGTATTAAATTCAAATTAGGTTAAATTGACAGGAAAAGTGAAAAAGGACAGCATAATTAATACAATTATGTACAAACCGACAGCCACACTCATGATTTGAAAAAGAGCTACTAATCCACATTTTAGCAATATGAGATGGAGTGCAAAAAAAGGTCAACAGTAGATTACGAATAAACAATATTGAATTCACAATCACTCACATTGACTCTACAATGTCTTTCTTTTTTTTGTTGCTAATTGGAATTTAATTTTCAAAAATCACAAACCAGAAGCAAACAAACAAAACAAACTTGTACTTGTGCAATATAAAGTAGCTCAGAAGCATTTTCAAGACAGTGAACGGCAAATGTAATGTAAAGTTGAAGGTAGTTGCTAGTAAAATCTAAATGGAAATCTTAATGTCATCAATTCCATTTCCTTTACACTCTTTTAGTGAGAGTAAAACGTATTTATTAACTCTTTGACTGCCAAAAACGTTAAATAACGTTTAGTAAAATCCTATGGAGGAGTGCCAAAGACGTTAAAAGACGTTTTTTTTTTTCAAAACAGGTGAAACTAACCATTTTCTATTGTTGATTACTCAAAAACGGAATAAGGTAGAAACAAACTTTTTTTTCTGATGGAAGATGAGAGTCCAATCTTTTTTTGGCAGTATGTGCGTTTCCATAGTCCAAACACATAATTTTCTATGGACCTTGAAAGATCAGTCAAAATGCTTAAAATCGGCTGGCACCCACGGCATCCCTTTTCTGAAAACGTCTGGCAGTCAAAGAGTTAAGGGTAACGCAGTCATTTGGGGGTAAGGTTTTGCTATAATTGATTTTAATTTCAATAAACTCATTCACTGCCATTGGCAACTAGTGACGTCAAAAATTCATTAGAGCTATTTCTTTTAGTTTCTTTTGTTAACAAGAGTATGAAAACCTAGAAAAAAAATTATTGTACATTGTATAAAATTCCTGATTAATCCTGAGTTCACTAGTGAAGTCATGTGATTAATTACAATTAAAAAAAAAATTATCACCTGATGGCGCTAATTAAAAAAAGAAGAAAAGATTGTTAAAAATTAGGGGCGTCAGACAATTACATTTTTTAACTGTAATTAATTGCATGACTTCAATAGTTAACTCACGATTAATCACAGATTTTATATCTGTTCTATAAGTGTACAATAAAAAAAATCTAGGATTTCATACTCTTAACAAAAGTGGAAACAAATGTGAAACTAATAGAAATGGTTCAAATGAAATTTTGACGACTATAGCCGTCAATGGCAGTAAATGAGTCGAAAAACAATTCCACAAACACAATGACCTAAGTCCCTCTAAAATAAAAGTTAAGGTTTTACAACTTTGACAGAGAAGAATGTTATGAACAACCCTGCCAACTTTGAATGATTTAAAGAAAAAAAAAAAAAAAAGGTAAGTATATAAAATACAGCAAAATGAAGAGCTGGGATCGTGCCCACTTAACTGTCAATTACATGCTACTTCTATTGCTGCATTTGAGGAAGGTGGGAAGTTGGACTTCTTCCCGACTTCATACCAGGAAGAATGCATAGGAACAGCCCTTTGAACGGGAAAATCTGAGTTGGGAAGTCGGCGGAAAAAAAAGGATCCCAACTTCCATGACCGGTTTAAATCGGACGCCACACGACAACGCGAAGCCCGTAGACGATTATAAACATATTTATCTATTTAGTTATTGTAACATTAATCTAGTTATTCAAAACAAGTGATTGTACGTAACCCGATGTGATTTCGACTGACTGTTAACCAGAGCAACAAACAATTGATCAGAATCAGCCATCTTCGTATTTAACATTCGCCTGGAACGCTTTGGGTCAGATTCCAAGTGGGATACGTCCGACTTCCCACCTTCCTCGAAAGCAGCATACGACTAAGGAAAAATGACTGCTACTTCATCTAGCGTCTCTCTTGTGCCTATCTTTAAAACTACTGAATATATCCCACAGTCATCAAGGCTTTTTCACGCCGCAACAACGAGGCACTCTAAAGCGGCCACGCCAGCTCAAAGCCCCATCCGCATGCTGGCTGTCAAGCCCAATGTTTTTTTTCCCCCCCACACCTTCCTCTCTCCGAATGATGTGCGTGCACTCCCGGCTGACAACGAGGCGCTCTAAAGTGGTATGGCAGCAGACTCGGGCGAAGAGAAGATGCATTTTTGGGGTGTAGGCAGGGTGATATAAATGATAAACAGTGTTCAAGGTCTTATATAGTAGGGAAGAGGTAATTCATATTTTTGCCCCCCCCCACCCCATCCCCAATGTTGTAATGAAAATGGAAGACGGGTGATTAAAAAGAGTATTATTGAAAATACGTACGGAGAAATGAAGAATAAAGGCAGACTTTAATTTACCTGAGAGACTTTTGTAGAGAAAAGGCATCTATTTGGAGTAAAGAATAAAATAATCGAGACGCGGAATCATGAGAGTGGATGCCGCTATTTGAAGAAATACAGTATTTATCATTACTGTTGTGTGCATTAAAATCACTGCTGTTAAAAAGAGCAATCAAAACAAGATACTTTTGTATAATACTGTATTTTGGGAGGGAAAGCAGAACAGAGTGTATCATTAGCCCCAAAATGAATATGACATAGCCTCCATGGACAGAAACTCTTGTAACATCATTGAAACAAATTGGCTGAGGAATGAAGCCTTGCCTTTATATTTGGAGTGACAAGCTGCTTTCCCAATTAGCGCCTGGCCTGTGGGACACATCCACCTTAATCAGCTTTTAGTAGTTAACAATGTGAAGTATCACTTCTAATCAAGATTGGGATTATGTCACCGTGACTGTGACTACACTGCGCTGAAGTGAAAAGCACCGCGGCCTAATCTCAGCCAAACTGTAAAAGACAATAAAAAAAAAAAAGCGTAATCTATTATTTAAATCAAAATGCGTTACTAGCTTTGTTATTTTATTGATCATTTTCACAGCAGTCATTTTGTACGGAAGCGTATTGCATTCACTTGAAAAAAAAAATCCTGTTTTTCTCACTAATTTTTTGGGGGAGCTTTGTTTTTTTCAGTATTTTTTTTTTTGTCTTATTGCATATGGTCCGCCTCCCAGTGCAGAGGACGTGAGATCGAGTCCGGGCTTCGGCCTTCCTGGGTGGAGTTTGCATGTTCTCCCCGTGCTTGCGTGGGTTTTCACCGGGTACTCCGGTTTCCTCCCACATTCCAAAAACATGCATGGCAGGTTAATTGAACACTCCAAATTGTCCCTAGGTGTGAATGTGAGTGTGGTTGTTCGTCTCTGTGTGCCCTGCGATTGGCTGGCAACCAGTTCAGGGTGTACCCCGCCTACTGCCCGAAGCCAGCTGGGATAGGCTCCAGCACCCCCGCGACCCTAGTGAGGAAAAGCGGCCAAGAAAATGGATGGATGGATGGATGGATGCATATGGAGGTATGCGGGAAAGTGCCCGCTTCCGCTATTAGCGAGTCTGTACCAAGTCACTTTCAAAATTACTATATATATATATATATATATATATATATATATATACCCCAGCTCTGTATTAACTCCTCCCACCCCCAATCAGAAACGTTTTGCGCTAGTTAAGAGGTGCTTGTCTGAAAAAATATTTCACAGGGGGTTCATCACTGAAAAAGGTTGAGAACCACTGTTCTTCAAAAAAAATAAAAAATAAAAATAAAAATATATATATATATATATATATATATATGAATTTATGTTTCTGCTCTACAAAGTGACATTCTATACTTTAAAACAAACCCCCCAAAAGCCAAATGGTGTTATAAAATTTTCACATGGTACTATACTGCAAGTCCATTTATTTTAAGCAAATGAATCAAAAGCTTGAAAATTATGAGGCGCGCGTGTGCTTCCCAGGCTGAGTATCAGACGGTCTTAAGCTTTGATTCCTTCATTCCCTGAACTAAGCTCACCCCACATCTTCTCATTTAATTAATGACAGACGCACGCATCGTCTCTCTACTGACTGTCAGGATATCTCCCAACTCCGACTGAACAGAACACACACACACAAGCAAGATACACATGCAAATGTTACCTCCGTTAATAAGGTTACGTGGTTAATTGCCATTTGTTTGCTTGGTATAATCCTGAATAATTATTTGTGCAAATTGTAGAGGCTGATTTTTTTTTTTGTATTAGAGCATGTACAGTACTGCAATCTATAATACTTGGTTGGTATTATACTATAATTATCCACCTACTCACATAATGGATAAATTATTTTTTAAATTCATTTTTTCTATATCTCATTTCTCGCTAATAACACAACCACCCTCCACTCAGTCAGTCTCTTTTTTTAGGGAGATGCACAAGAAGACTGAAAACAAATGAAAGCTTTCTGCTAAGCCATTCGACTGTGGGCTTAAACGGGATTTTCTCTCTCATCTCAAGGTTTGCCGAGGTCGTGATGAGGGCATTAAGTTGACTGAAGGATAAGATATTTAAAAAGTTAGCTTAGCCTTGGCGCTGGAAATTTTTGCCACTGCCGGACTTGTGCTTTGATCTGCTCACTTCCCGAAAGTCATAATTAATGACGACGCCGTGCAGCAAACCGTTTCAACTCTTGTGGGAAGATTTTCTCTTCCTACATAGGGTTAAGGTCTGGTGGACACATTTCACTATGGACTATTTGGTTAAATGATGAAAAACACAGCATTATGATCAACCAATGGATCACTTTTAACTCATTCACTGCCATAAATTAATTTAAAAAAAAAAGATTATAAAAAAAATTAAGGCAAGAGGTGATTACATTTTTTTATTGTAATTGATTGCATGACTTCACTAGTTAACTAACGACTAATCACAAATTTTATATCGGTTCTAAATGTACAATAAAAAAATTCTAGGTTTTCATACTCTTGTTAACAAAAGTGGGTAAAAAATGTTAAACTAAAAGAAATAGTTAAAATGATTTTTTGATGTTTATAGCCGTCAATGCCAGTGAATTACTTTAAAAAAAAAAAAGAGAAAAAATTTGGGGCGTCAGGCAATTAAAGTTTTTAATCGTAATTAATCACTAGTTAACTCGCGATTAATCACAAATTCCATATCTGTTTTAAATGTGCAATAAAAAAAATTGAGGTTTTCATACGCTTGTTAGCAAAAGTAGAACAAATTTTTAAACTAATAGAAATAATTAAAATGAATTTTTGACGTTTATAGCCGCCAATGGCAGTGTATGAGTTAAAAGTGACATTCTTGTAAGTACTCCTAAAACGGCCATTTTTCTTGACGTGAAAGGACAACAGTGCCGTGGGTGTCTTGTCAGTGAAAGAGTGAGTTGAGGAGAGCAATTCATCAGTCTCAGCTGGCTCGCTCACATAATAGGTCACCTCCTTAATTGCATTTGGGAGCTTGTCTCACCAACCGCTTGACCTCAAGGTGACAAACTGACACCTCGCACAGAAACGTGCGTGCCAGCGCACTAAGATGCACACTCAGGTTAACTTTTCTCACAGAATCATCATGCGACCACCCCAAAAAAAAAAAAAAGTGAATTCTGCTGATATATGGTAATTAATGCACCTGCTAGACAGTTAACCTTTTAAAAAATAATACAAATTGGTGTACAGTAAACCCCCCTCTAACGTGGGTGTTGCATTCCAGACCATACTCGCAATAAGTAAAATTTGCTCAATAAAATAACCTATTTAAAGACTCTCTTGGCATGTTTTTATAGAATTAACGGCACTTAATTAAAGGTCTTTAAACAATTTTTTAAAATAAGAAACACAGCTATAGATGAGACGGACATATTGTGTAGCCTACAGTGCTATAGTGTACCAATCCATCTATGAGTCACTGTGTACAGTAAACAATCAGTAAACATCTCGTTATTTCCAAACAACTTACCTCATAATGTACCAGTAATCATTCCCAAAGACGTATGTCATAAAGTTAATCTACAACCATCAATTGTAGGATTAAAGAAAATTCGATTTTTCAACACAAACTAGGCTGATCTTGAAATGCTGTTGACCTACTTCCTGCTTCCAGTCTTCTTCTTTCAAATTTACAGTGTAAAACAATAGTGTGCCACCACCTTGTGGCCAACCTTGGAATTACATCCAAAATTAACAAAAGAGAGCTCAAAATCTGCATTCGTGTTCATGTTAACGGGCCAGTACCGAATGAAATCGAATCGGTTACTTATTATATTTTTCCTGAAAAACGCTTCGTAGTCCAAATGAAAAATTCAATTTGATCAAAATGGTAACTGGAGCACACTTATGTCGGGCTTTATTTACACCATATGGTGTCCAAGGTGCTCTTCATTCATTCACTTATTTGAAGACGTAGCTATGTAATAAACTAGAGTGTCCATTAGAGTGCCGTTGATGCAACGGCGTTAAAGCTACGGAAACTTTTTTTCCTTTTTTAGTTTTAAAAAAAAAGCTTACTTAAACTTCAGGATTCCTCGTTGTATCCCAGCCAACGGTAAAGTTCAGGGTGTTTTTCTTGCTTTGGCCCATTAATTCCATCTCGATTGTGTTGTACCAGCTAGCTAGCGCGAAGCTAACCTGTCGTCTCCGGGCCAGCCGAGCGTCCACATGCTAAACTCGCTTCGCATGCAGCAGTGAAGTAACAAAGGCAAAGGCGTTAATACGCCGCCTGGCTGGGCTTTTTGACTAAATCGAATGCCCGTTAACCAGCCAAATATTCTAATACACATACAAATACTTCCAGGCGCTGCGCTCTTTTACGCATTATGCACCCTTGTACAAGTACGTCACACTGAGACAACTGAGTCTCAATATACGGGACAGACTGATGTGACCCATTCTGCCTTGTTCATTTTTAACGGCCATTTTGCATCTCAAATCGAGTCAGAATAGTAAATAAACAAAAAAAAAGGAGCAGCTACTGTATATGTAAAAATCTAACCGGGCAGTATGTGGTAATTCCTGATATTTCCACGCCCTATGCTATCCCCAATATGCTTATCATTTTTGCTGCCATTTTTGTATTTCTTGAATTCATTATCACTTTCATTCAGCTTGGGGCTTGTTATCTGCACGCAGTCTAATCACTTTAAACTAAATCCATTGAAGTTCTGCAGAATAACAATTCATTAGATAAACGAATTAAATTGAATTAGATGTGTGCGGCACTTTAATACTCCCTCTGAAGTCTGATTGTCATAAGTAGCACTGGTTTGATTTGAGAACGATCTGAATGAAAGATTATTCATACGGGGTAGTACAACAATGGCATCAAAATGCAAAGTTCCACAGTAAAGACCTGTAAATGACGAGTGATTTTTGGACAACAACTTCATATAATAATATCACTTCAGTGGTTTCGCAAATATGTGAATTGTCAGGAAGAAAGAATGTTTTACTCCATAGCTCCCCCTATAGCTGGAAAGATGCATTCACTCTAAATCGAAATAAATACAAATCGACAGCATTCAACGTGGATTTTGTTAACTAACAAAGTCATAGAATCTAAAAAAAAAAAAAATTGCCAATTTATGTGCCAGGAAGTCCCACAACTGAAATCAACAAATTCCATCAATATCCAGCCAGAAGCTTGTTACAGTACAACATATTGTTGGTATACATATAGAGACATTACACCTCCTCTATCATCTCCCAATATGCAATCTCATTTCTTCTATGATGAGCAATTATTCCCATCTTAACATGCATGTGCACTCAGAGGCACTGCCTTCTAGCAACAGCCGCCGCTCGCTCGCTCGCCGCTCGCTCGCCCCGCCCTTACCGATCCATGCGCATGCAGCCACTTGTGACAGTGCAAGTGTCAGCACTTGACAGCTAAATGGCTTTTTGAGAAAGCTGAATTTGACAGTTAAGATGTGCGCGTGTGGAGAATTTTTATGCATGCATTCTGTATAGACAATATACAGTGTACACATATTTGTAAATTAGGCGGGAGGGAGAGAGAGAGAGTTTTGTCAAAGGCATCTATTTTCTCGTGTGTCTGGTTGTGTTTGTGGACAGAAGACTGAAACAGATAATCCCAATCTTATAAATGTCAGAGGCTCTTTTGATGACCTCAGTAAGGCCACAGGGGAATAAAAGAAGTACATTGACACGCCAAGTGACAAAGTATGCTCTGTAGGTTCGATCGCACAAACAGTTTTTGACTAAAAATGAATAACAATAATTACTTTGTCGACTGGTGGACATTTTTGAAAACACCTGAAAATGCCTATTATATACAGTACTGTTGTTTAAAAGTTTGGAGGTCACTTAGAAATGTCCTTATTTTCAAAAGAAAAACATTTGTAGACTGTATTTCTGACTACTTAAAAATATATATTTTTTCTTTTTTACAAAAGTACATTTCTAAGTGCCTCCAAACTTTTCAGCGGTAGTCACTAGTTTTGCACAGATTTTTGTTTTGCATGAAATTTGCCATGTCAATGTCAAAGGAAGTACAGGGTGTCCATAAAGTCTCTTTACCATTTAAAAAAATTATTATGGGACTGCTGAGCGGCGAAGCAAGCAGGCACATATCAATATTCTACCTAGGAAAGTGGTTTATTGTTGTTATTATTATATCATCCTCCACGATTTTTCCGCAAAAATGCGGCTCAATCTGACTCGCTGCGCTATTATTTTTCTAAGAATTCCGAGTTACCAATGGCGACACTATTCCCAAAAAACTCCCAAATTAAGTCCCCATTGGGAATGAATGGGAAAACGAAAGTGATCAAATCAGATCAAGCACCTTTTTCCAAGACACGCTGCGCGCGCGCATACGTTAGCCAACCGATATGAATTTTAGCTCATTTTGTAGCAATTTTTCTCGTCTTTAGCTCAGTGTCGAATTTTTTTTAAAGGAATTTACGCTCTCCCCTCTGTGCGGGTTCAAAGACAGTGAGCAAACAGGAGACAAATAGCCTTTTAACATTGGTGTGTATTGCGACGGCTTCAGTGGAGCAATTAGCCTTAGAGTGACGGGAACCAAATAATCTATTTTCAAACGTTTCACTTCAACTCGTCACCATGGCCACAATCTTTTCTCACTAGACGTCAAATTCTCACATTTTGTAGTCACAAGTGTCTTTTTTCAGACAAACTAACTTTTATTTGGCTAAGGTGTCATTTAGTACCTTTATTTTCACTTTAAGCGAGGAGAAGTCGGACTAACTCGCCTATCTTTTCCATGTTAATTTGGGCGACTTTTTCCCTCTTCATTTTGGATAAATCATAAGTTTTCAACCTGCTCTCATTTGGTAAAAAATCATTAAAAAAAATGAGAACATGCTCGCGTTCCCCAAACCCTTGCTGTTCTAACGAGCCATTTTTGGAATCTGCATCTTAAACCGTTAAGTCGTGAGAGGCTTTTGTTCGAGGTGTGCGTCTCTCATACAATATCAATGGAATGTGGGTGCGTGACGTCTCCAAGTCAAATGTGTGTGCGTGAAAGTGCATTTTTCTTAAAGGGACAGTAAGATACTTTTAGTTGATGTTGATTATGGTTAACTTACACATTTCTTGACCGATTCCAGTCGTTTAAATTTTAAACTGTTCAGCTCATTTACATTTTTTTTATGGACAGTAATATACTTTTAGTTTATGTTGATTATGGTTAACTTCCACATTTCTTGACCGATTCCAGTCATTTAAATTTTAAACTGTTCAGCTCATTTGCAAGAGTCAGCAGTCCCATTCAAAATTTCCGGGGGAATTTTTCTAGTTAAAAATGCAATTGATTAGATATTTTATTCAGATTTGTTCTATTGTATTCGGTGTTTAAAAACACACACAGTGTTTATCATTACTGACCTTAAGCAAAGGACTACTGATGCCATTGCCACAATTGATGAGGCTATGCTACAGCGAACATGGCAAGAAATCGAGTACCGTCTTGATGTGCTTCGTGCAACTAATGGTGCCCATGTAGAAGTGTATTAAAAGAGGTAAAAAAAAAAACTTTAATAAATGCTGAATACAATAGAACAAATCTAAATAAAATATTTAATCAATTGCATTTTTAATACATATTTGAAACGGTAAAGTGAATTTATGGACACCCTGTATTTTTAGCGATAATGCTTTTTCCCCCAATTTTTTTTTACATAAATAAAATTAGTAAACCTTTTTTTTTTTTTATGACAAAAATATTTTTACCCTTATTATTTATCTACCACGGAAATTCCCCTATCGTGGGCGGGCATGGAACGTATCACCCATGAAAACATTTTAACTACAAAAAAATGAACCTTTGTAATAGGCAAAATATTTAAAACCCCTTCACTAGATGGCAGAAGGTACAATTAACCCGTGCTTCCACCTGTTGCCATTCACACAACAGAATGGTAGGTTTGTCTTCAACGAAACAAGGCAACATTTCACACTGAGTAATTTGTAAGTAAATTGAGATTACCATTATTTATTTTTAGTGACATTTTTGTTTGGGGACGTGATGTGAGATTGGAAGAAGAAACTACCTTTTGATTCTACAACGCAATGTTCATGCCCACCTTGGCCACCTGGGGGCAGTGCTGTACAAGCAGGCAGACACAAATAAAGACAAACATTATCGAGTAAGACTTTTTTTTTTTATAGAGGATAACGAATAAATGCCTGCGAGTATTGCTATATTATCTGTCTACATGTTGCTCCACCATTTTTATGTTCAAATCCATTGCTTCTAAAACCGCTAATATCGATGCTAACGTTAGCAGGTTTGTTCACATTAACCAGACAGTTCCTAAGGCAGCACTACGTGGTGGTTTTAAACACAAACCACGCATTTCTCTTCATTGTATGTCGAGTTTGGCAGCAAGCTTCAACAGGGAATGTCATTAAACAGCTTGAGCACATCATGTTTAATAACTATCATCCAAGTCCAAATGAACGCTGGCATCTATTAAAATGTGACACGTGACATTTAAGAACCCCTGGAGACCTTATGCCTTCAAACGCAGGGTTATTGAAATGTATGAAAGGGAAAGCATCAAGCCGTCGTGTGACACAGCAGGGCGTTGGATTGGAGTGGAGCGGAGCGACGCTACTGTACATGCAGTCTTTATCAAAAGGTACATTAAGAGACAACATCTGAAGAGGAGCGGCACACTTGGGATGTGCTGGCAAGGATAACGTAATAACCAATGTGCCATCTTTCATTGATCTCTGCGAGCTAGTTAACGTTTGTCATAGTAGACCATCAGGCAATAATAACTCACGCATGGGAAAGTGTCGTGTTTAATCATTTACTACGGTGTCATCTGAACATTGTTATTTTAGGGGAGAAAGGGTAGCTTATATGATGTACTGAATCAGAAAGTCAGACCGTTTCTGTCATGCCTTTGATTGCAATTGTTGAGATCATCTTCAAGCAGGGATGTGATTTGACCAAAGTGAAATTATCGGAAAATTTAGCGGGGGAGGGTGTGGGGGTGGGGGGGGAGCATGACCAAATAATTATATCATGACCAAATGAAAAGTAACTCATATTAGAGCATACCACAAATGTCTTTGTTATAGCAGAAGATGTTATCTGTCGGAGTCATGTGCATACACAATGAACTACAAAAAAAAAAAAAAAAAAAAATCAATTTTTTTTTTTGGGGGGAAGGGGGGGGGGGGTAAAAAAAGCGGAATTCCGCGAATTAGCGGAAAAATCACATCCCTGTTCAAGGTCTTCGATATTGTACAGCATCTAAACGCTTCAGCCACATGTCAGATTTTTTTGAAGGTAGATTATGACAGCATAAAGAGTCACAAAATCCATCTCTAGACAAGTGAAAATTAATCAATTGGAATATAACTGAGTTTAATTATGGGAGTCGAACCAATGGTTTGCCTCTTCCTGTCTGCAATTTGTGTGCACTGTTCAATCTGCCTTTTTTTAGGAGTATTTTTTCAAGTCCCTTCTGAAAACTGGAAACAACATTGTCAAAAAATGTCAAATGCAATTTTAGATCATGTATTTTATATTGTGGCAGAACAATTCAGAAAACTGATTTTTATTTGTGTGTGGAATGCATCAAATTGAGTGTTTACCGTGAAAAAAAATTAACTGGGAAATATTTTTGATTTAACGTGTTCAAAGAATTTGTATACAGTATCTGTGAAATTTATCGCAATAGATTAGGTTGTAATTTCCATTACAGTTTATCTTTGGAGCTATTGTACAATACATTGCCAAACAACAAAAGTGAAATACAGCGCAGGTAATCGTATTTTGCCCAAAAAAAAAGGAAAGTTGGCCATAAATGTCCCTAAAACAAAATAGCTTAACCAGAGAGGGAGCTACCAGAATTCTTACCTCAGTCACGGTCCCTATTGTGATCATGTTAAATGACGATTGAAAAAGGTCAATAAAGGTTTTAGTATAGGTCAGAAAGAGGCTGCTATTAGACTGCTGTTGAATGCTCATGTTACCAGGAAAAAGGCAAAAAGACGGCAGCTGTTGTTGTGGCTTAGCTTGTCCCAACATAATACAGTACAGCAGTCAGCCCGCAAAAAAACAAAAACAAAAAAAAGAAGCTAGCTAGCTAGCTAGATACAGTCGGTAGCTAAACAGCTAGCTAGTTAGATAAATAGATAACTAATAGCTAAATAGCATAATACAGTATTGTCAAATCCAAGATCTGAAATTTGCATTGCAGTAAAACAACAGCACCAGTATGTTAACATACAACATTTCTAACAATCAGAGTGAGTCCAAAAGAGCTTTCTCACTGTTTTGTGACCGGGCCCTAAAAATCCTAGCAAGTCAAACGATTTCATATCGAATGAATAATGACGCTAAGTCTTATCTTTATGATATTATGTCAATTTGATGCTGCGTAAGAGAATTGAAATTGTCTTGCTGCTAAGACCACTAAAAATGATCAACCTGGTGTTATAGTTGTGGTGTGTGATGTCATGGTGCACTTGATGAAAGATTTGGAAAATTATATATTGATAAAAACCTTGATTTTTTTTTTTTGGGGGGGGGGGGTGGATAGAATGACCCATGTGAGAGATTTATAATTATATTATACAACAGTGGAAACAAAGTGGTATTGCTAAGGGTATTTATTATACAGATGTGTGTCTTTATTGGTCCAGTGAATTAAGCAACTATAACTCACCAAATGAATTTGTGATTTAATGTATGCTATCAAAGCATTTAAAGCCTTGCTACTAAATTCAATTAAGTATGGATGGATGGATGCTAAAAAGTGAGATATGTGATGTGCATTTGTGACTCTCATATTCCACCGTCATCTTTTATCGTTAAAGCCAAAGTTGAGTGTTATTGTGTTTACAATGTATGATAAATAGTCATTTACTTATTTATACACTTGTATGCCAGTGAATGATGAATTGTTCAAACTGATTATTTCCCAAGGAGAAAGTGAATGTTTCAATAAATAAAAACATACGCGTGAAAGCACTTCAACGCGTCAATGTGTCATTTTTCCGGGCTGGAAGAGTGTGAAAGTATACATTTGTTGGGCTTTTGGACTCGGTTCTGTTTAGCCGCTGCCTTGCTGCCCTCATCCATTATGCTGTCACTCATTTGAAATTTCCTTTCAAAAGTTTCCGGTGCTTTTGAAAAAGTGCAACTGTCCTCCCCTTTTCTGTCCAAAACTTCACGAAGAGTCACAAATATTATTTCATATGTGCATCTGTCAAAATTGGTGTGACAATTTCAGGACGGGTTCTCGCTGTGCACTGTGAGTGGCCCAAAAGAAGGGGAAGAAGAAGGAGAATGAGGCGGAAGAAGGAGAGGAAGAAGAAGAGGAGGAGGAGGAAGAGAGGGAGATGGAGGAGGAAGGAGAGGAAGAAGAAGAATGAAAAGAAGGAAGATGAGAAGACATGATGGCAAAGGGGGCGGAGAGGAAGAGGAAGAAAAAGAAGGGGAGGAACAAGGAAAGGGAGGATGAAGAAGATTATGTTTACAATTGTTCAAAAAAGTTATGAGGAAAAATGGAGGAAGAATTAGAAGAAGAAGAAGAAGAGGAGGTAGAGGAGGATGAAGAAGAAGAAGAAGGAGTAGGAGGAGGAGGTAAAAGAAGATGGAGATTTTGATTTAGAAAAAAATACATTTATTTATCGCACTAGACGCTCCCCACCTTACGAACGAGTTACGTTCCGGACGATCGTTCGTAAGGTGAATTTGTTCGTAAGTTGCTTCAGTGCTATATTTTGTATTATAATTTATGTTTAAAGCCTATATAAGTATATTGAAGGTTTATATAAGTATGTCTAAGGCTTGTACAAGTAACCTGCCTTGGTTTGTACTGAAAAAAACTTTTAATAAAATGGAGAGAATACGTACAGTACTGTACTACGTATGTTAGAGAGAGAGAGCGAGAGACACACACAGTATGTACATGTACGTAATAAGATAAATAAAATGAAGTTTAACTTACTTTTGGAAGATGTACTCGATGCTTAAGGAGATGATGGAGGAGGAGGAAGAGGAAGATTTTATATCATGAGAGATTCTTCGTCATCGCTGGAATCGGCTTCAAAAGTTATTTCCTGCTTCATGGGGACCGGCGTTTTCTTCCTCCTCCTCCTCGCCACGTTGCTCAGCCTCCAATGAGCTCTCACAGCGCCAATCGTCGGTATTAGCGGCGGAAAGAAGCACTACGCGCAATACAAAATCTAATTTACAGCATCTCTTTCCGAACATTTTTCGACATACTGTACGCGCAGAAATGTTCGTATGTACCGTTGTTCGTAACTCGAATGTTCGTAAGTAGGGGAGCGTCTGTATTTACATTCTATTCATAACACGCAGCTCGGCAAGAGCAATTTAATAAATAGATAAAAAATAAATAAAATGCTTTTACATCAGAACATCAAGAAGAAGAAGAAAAGTAAGTAGTAGGAGGAGGGAGAACAAGAAGGGAGGAAGAAGAACAAGAACAAGAACAGGATGAAGTAGGAGGAGGAGGGAGAACAAGAAGAGAAGGAAGAAGAAGAAGAATGAGGAAGAACAGGTAGAAGAAAAAGAAGAAGGAGGAGAAGGGGGAGGAACAAGGAAAAGGAAGATGAAGAAAATTCTGTTTACAATTGTTCAAAAAGTTATGAGGGGATAAAGGAGGAAGAAGAAGAAAAGGAAAAAGAAGTAGGTGGAGGGGGAGAACAAGAAGAAGATGAAGAAGAACAAGAAGGACGAGGAAGAAGAGGTAAAAGAAGGGGAAGGAGAAGGAGGAAGGAGAACAAGAAGAAAAGGAAGAAGAAGAACAAGAAGGAAGAAGAAGAGGTAGAAGAACAGGAAGAAGAGGAAGAAAAAGAACAAGAACAGGAAGAAGTAGGAGACGGAGCAAGAACAAGAAGACGAGGAAGAAGAAGAAGAAAAAGAGGAGGAGGAGGGAGAACAAGAAGAAGCTAAATCATGAAAAATCAGGCCCTTCTCCCAGCTGTGGAACGTTGTGGACGTGTCCGCCGAGTAGATGAGGATGAGGAAGATGAAGGAAAAGAACCCATTAAATTCAGGTGACAATATGGATAATGCTTAGCATGAATGGTCTGGGGCCAACCTAATGATTGCACCACATGTCTTAGCCTAGCGTCCATGAACCAGCAAGTAGCCTGCTAATTGATCTATTTGCTTAGCGCTGTTAACAGACTACCCTTGGTGGAGGTCAGCCCTCTGCTGCTTCTATTTTAAATATGGAATGTAAACAAACATGACAGCTACATGGCCTCGCATAGTCATCCTCTTAGCCCCCCCCCCCCCCCCCCCCCCCGGGGTCTCAGTCTACGGACACCGCAGCTCATTCCGACACAATTTACGAAGCGGTTCCCCGTTTCAGGCCCTCACTGTTATCTACCATCCAGCGCCAGGCAAGCCTTCACTCCTTCACTCAATTACTGCCTGCCGAATGAGACATAAAATGGGGTAATGTGCTGAAAATTAGCCAATTACCATCATTACGCTGCCATAATTGACCCTGGAGACCCTTGTCCGGCAATATACACTCTGCCTCTTGGGCTGTGTGTGTGTGCGCGTGTTGGTGTTTCAGACCCATAATTAGGTGTAGATTGGACCTGGAGGATGGACTGTAATATATAATAGCAACACTCTACCAGCTGCCTGGCATCCTTTTTGTAGAGGTGAATTGCTTAGGTGCTTTTTCATGATAAATGGATAGGAAAGCTCGTTTGCAAGACATGACAATACAAATGATGGTGAACCTGAACTGATTATTATTATTATTTTTTAATCATTTATAACCTTATACAAAATACACAAAGCTTTATTTATTAGGCACATGTGTACAATTTCTACAGCCATGCAAGAGCTTAGCTGTTTCATGTATGGTGCTACCTTGATTTAAGAGTTGAATTTGTTCCATGACCAAGCTTGTAAGGCAGCTTAGCCAAAATCAAAAATCGAAATTATCATATCGTTCTCCACTGTAGCATCTGTGATTTTAAATGTGTGAGGCTTTCAGTGGGAAGTTAGCGTTGAGCTGCTGCTCGTCTATAAATGTGATTATAATGTATATATTTTGTTACCATTTATTCGATAAAGCCATTGAAAGGGCCGTGTCCACCCTTGTGGTTACATTTAATTCGTCAACAATCTTCAGTTGTTTTATTAACTCATTCACTGCCATTGACGGCTATAGACGTCAAAAATTCATTACAACTATTTCTATTAGTATACATTTTTTTTCACTTTTGTTAACAAAAGTATGAAAACCTAGAAAAAAAAAATATTGTACATTTAGAACAGATATAAAATGAAAAAAAGAAAAGATTATTAAAAATTAGGGGCGTCAAGCGATTACAATTTTTAATCGTAATTAATCTCATGACTTCAGTAGTTAACTCACAAATTTTATACCTGTTCTAAATGTACAATAAAAAAAAATTCTAGGTTTTCATACTCTTGTTAACAAAAGTGGGATTTTTTTTTTTTTTTTTACTAATAGAAATAGTTCAAATTAATTTTTGACGTCTATAGCCGTCAATGGCAGTGAATGAGTTCACAAGGTGACTCCAAATGTTACTCATATGACCCCTACACATCTCCCTCAGCAAATTCCAGCAAAAAATAAAATCATCATCCATGCACGCATGCTATGAATTGTAGACGGCTTCAATAGACCCGTTGCTTTGTCCTCATTTATCTTGGCTTTTCTTTCTCTATCTTTCAATCTCTTTTTCTGCAAACCAGATGTTAATCTCTCCATCTGAAGCATGTACTGTTTGGTCTTTTCACCTTGACAGGAAACAGTATGACATCCGTCAGAGGGGGAAATGGCTGCGCACTGATAAATCACGCCGTTTCATCATCTTGAGTCCATTCCTTCCATTAGGCTGACATTGCTCACTTTATTATAAAGGCAGATGACTAACACACTGAATTTGGAATCAGCGCGAGTTTCAACTTGATTGTGTGATGGGAAGCACATTTGCAATGTGGAAGGTTTTTTTTTTTGTGAGAGAAACTTTATTGGCATTGACGTTTTGAGTATCCTTTTCATTTGTGATGCTCTGTTGCCACTTTGCCATTAGAGTTCTGATGACTTCCTGTCTTTCATAGATTAAGCTGTGCGGGCAAGATAATAGATTATAATTGGTGGCTGAAAGTGGTCACAATCCGTGAAGTAGTACAAGTCGGAATTCTTCCAAGATTTTGTGGGGAAATGTGCTTCAGTTCTTCTCAAATAGGGGAGGCGGATCCCACTGCTGGGGGGCCCGTGTGAACCCAGGGAAGTTGTTCAAAATGAAGTGTAATTGCACAACCACTACAGTAGATGGCAGTGGCGCTCCCATTGACACTTGTTACAGATGTTAAAATATTAAAGAAAACTATAGCTGAATAATTTTCAAAAATTCAATAATGAATTGTGTATTTTTACACTCAATATTGCAATTGCTATTTAATATGTGAATATTTTTTCAAGGTCCTCTTACCATTTTTTTTTTTTTTTTTTTTTTAACAAACCCAAGCAATAAATTATTTAACTACTCCATGTTGACGTTTAAAGCGTGAAGTTGACTAATTGCTAATCGTGTTTTTGGCATCTTTCTTCCAATTGTCGACTTACCGAGGGCTTTCGTTTCGACTCGAGTACCAAAAAAAAGCTGGATGGGGATGAGAATAGCAGTTAGCCTCGCCAGAGTTATAAAAGTTTTGAATTTTTCATTATAGATAACTTTTATTTCATTTTGACGTCCCCCCCCAAAAATTTGTTTTAATTCGTTTTTAGAGGGATTTTGTTAGTTTTTTGCTAATGCTTCATTTAAAAAAAAAAAAAAAAAAAAAACATTTTAAATTAGTTTTAGTTTTTCTTGAATACATGGAGTTTTTGTCAAGTAAGATAAAAAATAAATAAATAAAGGTCATTAAGTATTGTCTAATTAAACGACAACTCCCAAATGAATGTTCGACCTAATGGCAACACCATAAACATTGAAAATGAACCCGAAAGCTCCTGTATGATACTATAAAAATGAAAACCAAGGCAATTTTTTTGCTCAATAAACATAGTTTAAATGATTTCTTTTTTTAAAGCATTTTACTTTTAATCTGATTTCATTAACGAACATGTTTTTTTCCATTTTAGTTTTATTTTTTTCATTAGTTGTCATCAACTACGATAACCTTGAGCCTCGCTAGCCACTGCAAGTCTGATCATGGCTAGTTTTTAAATATTCATACAAAAGACAGCAAGACAGGTGGTGAGGAACAAGCACAGCAAAGTGAAGCTCCATCTTGTGTTTAAGTGGTAGTCAAGTCAACAATATGTGCCCTCGCTAGTCGAAACACGGCATTATGATGAATACTTGCGTTCATGGAATAATATAAACGTTGTCAGCCATCCAAGCAGGTTGACATTTCACGCAGCACTGCCCCCTGCTGTTCACCGAAACTGACATCAAATTGCCCACGGGCTCTAAATGCGAACGTTACAGCTCACCTGTTTTCTGGGTTCGGTCACAGACGGATGATGACTTTTGTTTGAGTGACTCCGATGTGGTACAAAGGTTCAAAAGCCAGATTATCCCATTTTATGCTCACATGAACAAGGAAAATGGTGCAAGGAAGATATGCAAATTGGCGTCTAATTGGCCTGTCAAGATATAGAAGCCCCATCAAGTCACTGCAAGACTGAAAGAACACTGGAGAATTCAGAGGAATACTGGATTAGCTTCAGATGCTTTTCACAGCGCAATTCATTAAGCAATTACAGTTCATGTGGGGGTGGGTCACTCTATTGTTAAAGAACAGGATCTTTCAGGAATCATTTTGCGTCAAGAAAAGCAATTTTCTTCATCACATCGCTTCAATTTCAAAATCAAAAACAAAAAAGAGAGTTACCTTACACACATGCAAACACTAGCATACAGGTAGCCTATACATTGAAGGGTAATCATTTCATCACAATAGGATTAATATGAAATGTTGTTCCACTCTATACAATTTTGAAGTGTGAGTATATTTCAGTTCATCCGGAAAAAAGTATTTCTTTTTCTTTTTTTTTCTGGAGAGCTCAGTATTGTTCATTCGATTTGACATGTCATCATTGCTCTCCTTTTTTTTTTTTTTTTTAAATATATATATATTTATTTATTTATTTATTTATTTATTTTAATTTTTTTTGGTATGTGGGTGAGTATGTGCGTGCGAGCGTGCGTGTATTCATTAGTTCACCTAAAACCTATTAAAAAAAAATCCCATACCGTTCACCTAAACCACACACTTCCGGCCAGAGTCGTGAGGTCGTCAGGAGACCAGAGGAAGGACCAAAGAAAAGAAAGGAAAGTGAAATCCAGCACCGACTAGACACCACCTACTAACCAGAGTCCTTCACCAACCCCAGAGACATTGAAACTCCAACAAATCAGGGAGACCTCAAAAGACCAAAGGAGAGACTGAGAAAAGGAAGGACAGACGAAGCAGAGTGAGATCCAGAAAAAAGTATTTCTGAGGTCAGGGGTCAGTGAAGTTGGACCCAGTGATAATTTTGTTTACGAAAAATCTTTGTCTGGAAAAAAAAAATTCAGACGGAAATTAACTCTTTGACTGCCAGACGTTTTCAAAAACGGGTTGTCGCCAGTGCCAGCCGATTTAAGCATTTTGAGTGATCTTTCAAGGTCCACAGAAAATGTTGTGTTTGGACTATGGAAACACACATCCTACCAAATGAAAGATTGGACTCTCATCTTTCATCAGAAAAAAAAAGTTTGTTTCTACCTTATTCCGTTCTTCAGTAATCAACAATAGAAAATGGTTACTTTCACCGAAATTCTCTGTTTTGAAACAAAAAACGGAGAAAAAGAGCTTTTTGTGAAACGATGTTATTTCATGCACTCTAGTGAATTGTACACTTCTTTTTGTCCATGAATGATGCCACAAACACCTAAA